>NW_028274952.1:300000-422403 GCF_037043125.1 Eumetopias jubatus
GAACGTTGGAAATTGCTTCCATCTTCATCCCTGTAGGTGGTAGTGGAAAGACTATTTGCCTGCAGCTTTGTTTCTTGAGAGGTGAGTATAAGAACCTTCCCTTAGAGAGCAACACATATATCTCCAAGGGCTTCTATCTTCAAGAACCAAGATGTTCGCACGAAAACCTGTTTGACGAGGCCTTCTTTCTCAGAGTTCAGTGTAAGGCTACTAGGCCTGAAGGGAGCCCACGTCCATTTGAAGCCCCATCCACCTGCATGACACAGGACTTAAAGGAGAGAAGCTCTCTGCACAAGGTGTTTCCCGATGTACAGGAATGCGTGTTCCACCTCTTTCCTTGCACACAAGGTTTAACAAGCTGCTTCCTTCCTTACTAAAAGAGATGGTAGTCGAAGGACGGCAACAAAATAGATTTGTTCTTAGAGTTAAACAAACGTATGCCATCTTCCTTAGGCTTGCTCACATCATCCATTTCCATACATTGTTCTTCATGTCATGACTGTAGGCACATTCGACACGGAGAGTTAAGTCCAGCCCATGTCCCTTGCGCCTTCACCCCCACTACGGAAAACATTTTCATCTCACTGAAACCATAGGACACCTGAGGGAAGCCTACTTCAGAAGAGGTTTCTCCAGCACCGTCACAGGGCCCTTTCAAGATGCCTTCTCCGTTTCATGCTAAAGTTCTTCTCATTCTTAACGTGTATGGCTTTCCTAATGGATTTCTTTCTCACAATGAAAACCTTGACACGTTCCATCTGCTCTCTCTCCTACTCTTGAAAACACTTCTCACAGAACAAGGTTCGAATGGGGACAGACATTCTACAGTAAGTATGTCTGTGGGACAGGCACGGGGCACATTCCTTGCGATTTCACACTTACATGGGTAACGTCTACCATGTTCAGGGAAGATGTTAGTAGAAACACGGTTTCTCTGCAGTGGTGTTTCTTCAGACTGCATAGTACTCCCTTTGTTTAGGATTCAACCCATACGTTTTGTGACTATGAATTCCTCGCGAACCCAGATGGGAGCTCGAAGTCGCGTTTGAGATGGACTTGCTTCGCAGAGATTCATGTATGCCTTTCCTTTGGCGAAGTCACATACATTTGAAAACACTTCCCTCTTCGTGACCCATGGTGTTCGTTGAGAAAAGCCCTCCATAAGAAGTTGTTCGGCGACTAAGGTATGTCTCTCTTCCTTCCCCTCCGTACTCTTTCACACTTTGCTTCAAGCCGCTTCGTTCCTTAGCAAAGCAGATGGCAGTCGAAGGACCGCACCGCCACAGCGTTGTTTCTTCGACTTAAGTGTATCACACGTCCCTTATGCTTCCTCCTATTTCCAGACACACACCTCTCTAGGGGACTACTAGTGGGTTGGTTGTCACATTCGACCCACATTTTTCTTCACAATTCAGCGTGTGGCGTTTTCCTGGTGTTTTCAAACAAAGTACTGACAAGGCTTCTATCTTCCCGAAACAAGATCTGAGTTGGGAGAGGCTTTCGATACAAGTTCGTTCTCAAGCAGTGGTATATGGCACAGTATTTGTGCCTTCGCTTTTAACGTCGGGACTTTCCTCCATTTTCTTCCCTGTAGATGGTAGTGGAAAGGCGATTTCTCTACCGTTTTGTTCCTTGAGAGCTGAGTGTCAGACAGGTACACCTATATCTCCAAAGGCTTCACGCTTCCCGAACCAAGAGGTTAGCAGGAAATCCTGTTGGACGTGGCCTTGTTTCTCTGAGTTCAGTGGAAGGCGCTGCTGAGGCGAGCTCGCGTACATTTGAAGGCCCTTCCAACTTCATGACACAAGACTTTCGTGCAGAGAAACCCTCCACACAACGTGTTCCTCACCGTAGTGTACCGCGCTTTCCGTCTCTTTCCTTTTGCACTACGTTGTAAAAAGGTGCTTCCATCCGTAGGGAAAGAGCTGGTCGTCGAAGGACGGCAAACCTCTAGATTTGTTCTTAAAGTTAACCATGGGTAGGCAATCCTCCTTATGCTTCCTCACATAATACATATCCATACTCATCCTTCCTCATGGAACGACCGCACTTCCACAGCGTTGTTTTGTAGAAATAAGTGTATAGCACTTTCCTTACGCTTCCTCCGATTTACAGACACACACCTCTATAGGGGACAACTTGTGACTTGGTGGTAACATTCGACCCACATTTTTCTTCACAATTCAGCCTATGGCATTTTCCTTGCCCTTTCACGCGAAGAACTGAAAACACTTCTAGCTTCCTGAAACAAGATCTGAGTAGGGAGAAACTTTCGACACAACTTCTTTCTCAAGCAGTGGTACATGACACAGTATTTGTGCCTTCACTGCGAACGTTGGAAATTGCTTCCATCTTCGTCCCTGTAGGTGGTAGTGCAAAGATCATTTCCCTGCAGCTTTGTTTCTTGAGAGGTGAGTATAAGAACCCTCCCTTAGAGAGCAGCACATATATCTCCAAGGGCTTCTATCTTCAAGAACCAAGATGTTCGCACGAAAACCTGTTTGACGAGGCCTTCTTTCTCAGAGTTCAGTGTAAGGCTACTAGGCCTGAAGGGAGCCCACGTCCATTTGAAGACCCATCCACCTGCATGACACAGGACTTAAAGGAGAGAAACCCTCTGCACAACGTGTTCCCCGCTGTACAGGAAGGCTCGTTCCACCTCTTTCCTTGCACACAAGGTTTAACAAGCTGCTTCCTACCTTACGAAAAGAGATGGTAGTCGAAGGACGGCAACAATATAGATTTGTTCTTAGAGTTAAACAAACGTATGCCATCTTCCTTAGGCTTGCTCACATCCTCCATTTCCATACATCGTTCTTCATGTCACGACTGTAGGCACATTCGACACGGAGAGTTAAGTCTACTCCATGTCCCTTACGCCTTCACACCCACTAGGGAAAACACTTTCATCTCACTGAAACCGTTGCACAGCTGAGGGAAGCCTACCTCAGAAGAGGTTTCTCCAGCACCGTCACAGGGCCCATTCAAGATGCCTTCACCGTTTCATGCTAAAGTGCTTCTCATCCTTACGTGTGTGGCTTTCCTGATGGATTTCCTTCTCACAATGAAAACCTTGACACGTTCCATCTGCTCTCTCTCCTACTCTTGAAAACACTTCCCACAGAACAAGATTCGAATGGGGACAGAGATTCTACAGTAAGTATGTCTGTGGGACAGGCACGGGGCACATTCCTTGCGATTTCACACTTTGCATTGGATAAGTCCACCATGTCCAGGGTGAGATGCTAGTAGAAACCCGGTGTCTCTGCAGTGGTGTTTCTTCCGACTGAATAGTACTCCCTTTGTTTAGGATTCAACACATACGTTTTGTGACTGTGAATTCCTCGCGAACACAGATGGGAGCTCGAAGTCGCGTTTGAGATAGACTTGGTTCGCAGAGATTCGTGTATGCCTTTCCTCTGCCTAACTCGCATACTTTGGAAGACGCTTCTATCTTCGTGACCCATGCATGGTGTTCTTTGAGAGAAGCCCTCCATAAGATGTTGTTCCGCGAGTAAGGTAGATCACGCTTCCCCTCTGCTTTCTTTCACACTTTGCATCAAGCCGCTTCGTTTCTTAGCAGAGGAGGTGGCAGTCGAAGGACCGCACCTCCACAGCGTTGATTTGTAGAACTAAGTGTATAGCACGTTCCTTACACTTCCTCCCATTTCCAGACACACACCTCTATAGGGGACAACTTGTGACTTGGTGGTAACATTCGACCCACATTTTTCTTCACTCTTCAGCCTATGGCATTTTCCTTACGCTTTCAGGCGAAAAACTGAAAATGCTTCTAGCTTCCTGAAACAAGATCTGAGTAGGGAGAAACGTTCGACACAACTTCTTTCTCAAGCTGTGGTACATGACACAGTATTTGTGCCTTCACTGCGAACGTTGGAAATTGCTTCCATATTCTTCCCTGTAGGCGGTAGTGGAAAGACTATTTCCCTGCAGTTTTGTTTCTTGAGAGGTGAGTATAAGAACCTTCCCTTAGAGAGCAACACATATATCTCCAAGGGCTTCTATCTTCAAGATCCAAGATGTTCGCACGACAGCCTGTTTGACGTGGCCTTGTTTCTCAGAGTTCAGTGTAAGGCTACTAGGCCTGAGGCGAGCCCACGTCCATTTGAAGACCCATCCACCCGCATGACACAGGACTTAAAGGAGAGAAACCCTCCGCACACCGTGTTACCCGCTGTACAGGATCGCGGGTTCCAACTATTTTCTTGCACACAAGGTTTAACAAGCTGCTTCCAAACTTACGAAAAGAGATGGTAGTCGAAGGACGGCAACAAAATAGATTTGTTCTTAGAGTTAAACAAACGTATGCCATCTTCCTTAGGCTTGCTCACATCCTCCATTTCCATACATCGTTCTTCATGTCATGACTGTAGGCACATTCGACACGGAGAGTTAAGTCTAGCCCATGTCCGTTACGCCTTCACACCCACTACGGAAAACATTTTCATCTCACTGAAACCATAGGACACCTGAGGGAAGCCTACTTCAGAAGAGGTTTCTCCAGCACCGTCACAGGGCCCTTTCAAGATGCCTTCTCCGTTTCATGCTAAAGTTCTTCTCATTCTTAACGTGTATGGCTTTCCTAATGGATTTCTTTCTCACAACGAAAACCTTGACACGTTCCATCTGCTCTCTCTCCTACTCTTGAAAACACTTCTCACAGAACAAGGTTCGAATGGGGACAGACATTCTACAGTAAGTATGTCTGTGGGACAGGCACGGGGCACATTCCTTGCGATTTCACACTTACATGGGTAACGTCTACCATGTTCAGGGAAGATGTTAGTAGAAACACGGTTTCTCTGCAGTGGTGTTTCTTCAGACTGCATAGTACTCCCTTTGCTTAGGATTCAACCCATACGTTTTGTGACTATGAATTCCTCGCGAACCCAGATGGGAGCTCGAAGTCGCGTTTGAGATGGACTTGCTTCGCAGAGATTCATGTATGCCTTTCCTTTGGCGAAGTCACATACATTTGAAAACCCTTCCCTCTTCGTGACCCATGGTGTTCCTTGAGAAAAGCCCTCCATAAGAAGTTGTTCGGCGACTAAGGTATGTCTCTCTTCCTTCCCCTCCGTACTCTTTCACACTTTGCTTCAAGCCGCTTCGTTCCTTAGCAAAGCAGATGGCAGTCGAAGGACCGCACCGCCACAGCGTTGTTTCTTCGACTTAAGTGTATCACACGTCCCTTATGCTTCCTCCTATTTCCAGACACACACCTCTCTAGGGGACTACTAGTGGGTTGGTTGTCACATTCGACCCACATTTTTCTTCACAATTCAGCGTGTGGCGTTTTCCTGGTGTTTTCAAACAAAGTACTGACAAGGCTTCTATCTTCCCGAAACAAGATCTGAGTTGGGAGAGGCTTTCGATACAAGTTCGTTCTCAAGCAGTGGTATATGGCACAGTATTTGTGCCTTCGCTTTTAACGTCGGGACTTTCCTCCATTTTCTTCCCTGTAGATGGTAGTGGAAAGGCGATTTCTCTACCGTTTTGTTCCTTGAGAGCTGAGTGTTAGACACTTACACCTATATCTCCAAAGGCTTCACGCTTCCCGAACCAAGAGGTTAGCAGGAAATCCTGTTGGACGTGGCCTTGTTTCTCTGAGTTCAGTGGAAGGCGCTGCTGAGGCGAGCTCGCGTACATTTGAAGGCCCTTCCAACTTCATGACACAAGACTTTCGTGCAGAGAAACCCTCCACACAACGTGTTCCTCACCGTAGTGTACCGCGCTTTCCGTCTCTTTCCTTTTACACTACGTTGTAAAAAGGTGCTTCCATCCGTAGGGAAAGAGCTGGTCGTCGAAGGACGGCAAACCTCTAGATTTGTTCTTAGAGTTAACCATGGGTAGGCAATCCTCCTTATGCTTCCTCACATAATACATATCCATACTCATCCTTCCTCATGGAACGGCCGCACTTCCACAGCGGTGTTTTGTAGAAATAAGTGTATAGCACTTTCCTTACGCTTCCTCCGATTTACAGACACACACCTCTATAGGGGACAACTTGTGACTTGGTGGTAACATTCGACCCACATTTTTCTTCACAATTCAGCCTATGGCATTTTCCTTGCGCTTTCACGCGAAGAACTGAAAACACTTCTAGCTTCCTGAAACAAGATCTGAGGAGGGAGAAACTTTCGACACAACTTCTTTCTCAAGCAGTGGTACATGACACAGTATTTGTGCCTTCACTGCGAACGTTGGAAATTGCTTCCATCTTCGTCCCTGTAGGTGGTAGTGGAAAGACTATTTCCCTGCAGCTTTGTTTCTTGAGAGGTGAGTATAAGAACCTTCCCTTAGAGAGCAGCACATATATCTCCAAGGGCTTCTATCTTCAAGAACCAAGATGTTCGCACGAAAACCTGTTTGACGAGGCCTTCTTTCTCAGAGTTCAGTGTAAGGCTACTAGGCCTGAAGGGAGCCCACGTCCATTTGAAGACCCATCCACCTGCATGACACAGGACTTAAAGGAGAGAAACCCTCTGCACAACGTGTTCCCCGCTGTACAGGAAGGCACGTTCCACCTCTTTCCTTGCACACAATGTTTAACAAGCTGCTTCCAACCTTACGAAAAGAGATGGTAGTCGAAGGACGGCAACACTCTAGATTTGTTCTTAGAGTTAAAGAAACGAGTGCCATCTTCCTTAGGCTTGCTCACATCATCCATTTCCATACATCGTTCTTCATGTCACGACTGTAGGCACATTCGCCACGGAGAGTTAAGTCTAGACCATGTCCCTTACGCGTTCACACCCGCTAGGGAAAACACTTTCATCGCACTGAAACCATAGGACAGCTGAGGGAAGCCTACTTCAGAAGAGGTTTCTCCAGCACCGTCACAGGGCCCATTCAAGATGCCTTCACCGTTTCATGCTAAAGTGCTTCTCATCCTTACGTGTATGGCTTTCCTGATGGATTTCCTTCTCACAATGAAAACCTTGACACGTTCCATCTGTTCTCTCTCCTACTCTTGAAAACACTTCCCACGGAACAAGATTCGAATGGGGACAGACATTCTACACTAAGTATGTCTGTGGGACAGGCACGGGGCACATTCCTTGCGATTTCACACTTTACATTGGAAAAGTCTACCATGTTCAGGGTGAGATGTTAGTAGAAACACGGTTTCTCTGCAGTGGTGTTTCTTCAGACTGATTAGTACTCCCTTGGTTTAGGATTCAACACATACGTTCTGTGAGTATGAATTCCCCGCGAACCCAGGTGGGAGCTCGAAGTCGCGTTTGAGATAGACTTGGTTCTCACAGATTTGTGTATGCCTTTCCTCTGCCTAACTCGCATACTTTGGAAGACGCTTCTATCTTCGTGACCCATGCATGGTGTTCGTTGAGAAAAGCCCTCCGTAAGAAGTTGTTCCGCGAGTAAGGTCGATCACGCTTCCCCTCTGCTTTCTTTCACACTTTGCCTCAAGCCGCTTCGTTTCTTAGCAGAGGAGGTGGCAGTCGAAAGACCGCACCTCCACAGCGCTGTTTTGTAGACCCAAGTGTATAGCACATTCCTTACGCTTCCTCTCATTTCCAGACATACACCTCTCTAGGAGACAACGAGTGTTTTGCTTATGCTTCTCTCTACCGAAACAAGATCTGAGTTGGGAGAAGCTTTCGACACGACTTCTTTCTCAAGCAGCGCTATATGGCCCAGTACCTGTGCCTTCGCTGTGACCGTTGGAACGTTCTTCCATCTTCTTCCCAGTAGATGGCAGTAGAAGGACTATCTCCCTCTACCGTGTTGTTCCTTGAGAGGTGAGTGTAAGGCACTGACACATATAGCTCAGAAGGCTTCATTCTTCCCGAACCAAGATGTGAGCTCGAAATCAGTTTTCACATGCCGTTGTTTCTCTGAGTTCAGCGTAAGGCTCTGCTGAGGCTAGCTCGCCTACATTTGAAGGCCTTCCAACTTCATGACAGAAGCCTTCACACTTGGTGTAAAGCCGCTTCGATCCTTAGGAAAGCAGAAGGGAGTCGAAGGACCGCTCCTCCACAGCATTGTTCTTGAAGAATTAATTGCAGAGCTCGTTGCTTATGCTTCCTCCGATTTCCATACACACACCTCTATAGGGGACAACTTGTGAGTTGGTGATAACATTCGACCCACATTTTTCTTTACAATTCAGCCTATGGCATTTTCCTTACGCTTTCACGCAAAGAACTGAAAATGTTTCTAGCTTCCTGAAACAAGATCTGAGTAGGGAGAAACTTTCGACACAACTTCTTTCTCAAGCAGTGGTACCTGACACAGATTTGTGCCTTCACTGCGAACGTTGGAAATTGCTTCCATCTTCATCCCTGTAGGTGGTAGTGGAAAGACTATTTCCCTGCAGCTTTGTTTCTTGAGAGGTGAGTATAAGAACCTTCCCTTAGAGAGCAACACATATATCTCCAAGGGCTTCTATCTTCAAGAACCAAGATGTTCGCACGAAAACCTGTTTGACGAGGCCTTCTTTCTCAGAGTTCAGTGTAAGGCTACCAGGCCTGAAGGGAGCCCACGTCCATTTGAAGCCCCATCCACCTGCATGACACAGGACTTAAAGGAGAGAAGCTCTCTGCACAACGTGTTTCCCGATGTACAGGAATGCACGTTCCACCTCTTTCCTTGCACACAAGGTTTAACAAGCTGCTTCCTTCCTTACTAAAAGAGATGGTAGTCGAAGGACGGCAACAAAATAGATTTGTTCTTAGAGTTAAACAAACGTATGCCATCTTCCTTAGGCTTGCTCACATCATCCATTTCCATACATTGTTCTTCATGTCATGACTGTAGGCACATTCGACACGGAGAGTTAAGTCTAGCCCATGTCCCTTGCGCCTTCACCCCCACTACGGAAAACATTTTCATCTCACTGAAACCATAGGACACCTGAGGGAAGCCTACTTCAGAAGAGGTTTCTCCAGCACCGTCACAGGGCCCTTTCAAGATGCCTTCTCCGTTTCATGCTAAAGTTCTTCTCATTCTTACGTGTATGGCTTTCCTAATGGATTTCTTTCTCACAATGAAAACCTTGACACGTTCCATCTGCTCTCTCTCCTACTCTTGAAAACACTTCTCACAGAACAAGGTTCGAATGGGGACAGACATTCTACAGTAAGTATGTCTGTGGGACAGGCACGGGGCACATTCCTTGCGATTTCACACTTACATGGGTAACGTCTACCATGTTCAGGGAAGATGTTAGTAGAAACACGGTTTCTCTGCAGTGGTGTTTCTTCAGACTGCATAGTACTCCCTTTGTTTAGGATTCAGCCCATACGTTTTGTGACTATGAATTCCTCGCGAACCCAGATGGGAGCTCGAAGTCGCGTTTGAGATGGACTTGCTTCGCAGAGATTCATGTATGCCTTTCCTTTGGCGAAGTCACATACATTTGAAAACCCTTCCCTCTTCGTGACCCATGGTGTTCGTTGAGAAAAGCCCTCCATAAGAAGTTGTTCGGCGACTAAGGTATGTCTCTCTTCCTTCCCCTCCGTACTCTTTCACACTTTGCTTCAAGCCGCTTCGTTCCTTAGCAAAGCAGATGGCAGTCGAAGGACCGCACCGCCACAGCGTTGTTTCTTCGACTTAAGTGTATCACACGTCCCTTATGCTTCCTCCTATTTCCAGACACACACCTCTCTAGGGGACTACTAGTGGGTTGGTTGTCACATTCGACCCACATTTTTCTTCACAATTCAGCGTGTGGCGTTTTCCTGGTGTTTTCAAACAAAGTACTGACAAGGCTTCTATCTTCCCGAAACAAGATCTGAGTTGGGAGAGGCTTTCGATACAAGTTCGTTCTCAAGCAGTGGTATATGGCACAGTATTTGTGCCTTCGCTTTTAACGTCGGGACTTTCCTCCATTTTCTTCCCTGTAGATGGTAGTGGAAAGGCGATTTCTCTACCGTTTTGTTCCTTGAGAGCTGAGTGTTAGACACTTACACCTATATCTCCAAAGGCTTCACGCTTCCCGAACCAAGAGGTTAGCAGGAAATCCTGTTGGACGTGGCCTTGTTTCTCTGAGTTCAGTGGAAGGCGCTGCTGAGGCGAGCTCGCGTACATTTGAAGGCCCTTCCAACTTCATGACACAAGACTTTCGTGCAGAGAAACCCTCCACACAACGTGTTCCTCACCGTAGTGTACCGCGCTTTCCGTCTCTTTCCTTTTACACTACGTTGTAAAAAGGTGCTTCCATCCGTAGGGAAAGAGCTGGTCGTCGAAGGACGGCAAACCTCTAGATTTGTTCTTAGAGTTAACCATGGGTAGGCAATCCTCCTTATGCTTCCTCACATAATACATATCCATACTCATCCTTCCTCATGGAACGGCCGCACTTCCACAGCGGTGTTTTGTAGAAATAAGTGTATAGCACTTTCCTTACGCTTCCTCCGATTTACAGACACACACCTCTATAGGGGACAACTTGTGACTTGGTGGTAACATTCGACCCACATTTTTCTTCACAATTCAGCCTATGGCATTTTCCTTGCGCTTTCACGCGAAGAACTGAAAACACTTCTAGCTTCCTGAAACAAGATCTGAGGAGGGAGAAACTTTCGACACAACTTCTTTCTCAAGCAGTGGTACATGACACAGTATTTGTGCCTTCACTGCGAACGTTGGAAATTGCTTCCATCTTCGTCCCTGTAGGTGGTAGTGGAAAGACTATTTCCCTGCAGCTTTGTTTCTTGAGAGGTGAGTATAAGAACCTTCCCTTAGAGAGCAGCACATATATCTCCAAGGGCTTCTATCTTCAAGAACCAAGATGTTCGCACGAAAACCTGTTTGACGAGGCCTTCTTTCTCAGAGTTCAGTGTAAGGCTACTAGGCCTGAAGGGAGCCCACGTCCATTTGAAGACCCATCCACCTGCATGACACAGGACTTAAAGGAGAGAAACCCTCTGCACAACGTGTTCCCCGCTGTACAGGAAGGCACGTTCCACCTCTTTCCTTGCACACAATGTTTAACAAGCTGCTTCCAACCTTACGAAAAGAGATGGTAGTCGAAGGACGGCAACACTCTAGATTTGTTCTTAGAGTTAAAGAAACGAGTGCCATCTTCCTTAGGCTTGCTCACATCATCCATTTCCATACATCGTTCTTCATGTCACGACTGTAGGCACATTCGCCACGGAGAGTTAAGTCTAGACCATGTCCCTTACGCGTTCACACCCGCTAGGGAAAACACTTTCATCGCACTGAAACCATAGGACAGCTGAGGGAAGCCTACTTCAGAAGAGGTTTCTCCAGCACCGTCACAGGGCCCATTCAAGATGCCTTCACCGTTTCATGCTAAAGTGCTTCTCATCCTTACGTGTATGGCTTTCCTGATGGATTTCCTTCTCACAATGAAAACCTTGACACGTTCCATCTGTTCTCTCTCCTACTCTTGAAAACACTTCCCACGGAACAAGATTCGAATGGGGACAGACATTCTACACTAAGTATGTCTGTGGGACAGGCACGGGGCACATTCCTTGCGATTTCACACTTTACATTGGAAAAGTCTACCATGTTCAGGGTGAGATGTTAGTAGAAACACGGTTTCTCTGCAGTGGTGTTTCTTCAGACTGATTAGTACTCCCTTGGTTTAGGATTCAACACATACGTTCTGTGAGTATGAATTCCTCGCGAACCCAGGTGGGAGCTCGAAGTCGCGTTTGAGATAGACTTGGTTCTCACAGATTTGTGTATGCCTTTCCTCTGCCTAACTCGCATACTTTGGAAGACGCTTCTATCTTCGTGACCCATGCATGGTGTTCGTTGAGAAAAGCCCTCCGTAAGAAGTTGTTCCGCGAGTAAGGTCGATCACGCTTCCCCTCTGCTTTCTTTCACACTTTGCCTCAAGCCGCTTCGTTTCTTAGCAGAGGAGGTGGCAGTCGAAAGACCGCACCTCCACAGCGCTGTTTTGTAGACCCAAGTGTATAGCACATTCCTTACGCTTCCTCTCATTTCCAGACATACACCTCTCTAGGAGACAACGAGTGTTTTGCTTATGCTTCTCTCTACCGAAACAAGATCTGAGTTGGGAGAAGCTTTCGACACGACTTCTTTCTCAAGCAGCGCTATATGGCCCAGTACCTGTGCCTTCGCTGTGACCGTTGGAACGTTCTTCCATCTTCTTCCCAGTAGATGGCAGTAGAAGGACTATCTCCCTCTACCGTGTTGTTCCTTGAGAGGTGAGTGTAAGGCACTGACACATATAGCTCAGAAGGCTTCATTCTTCCCGAACCAAGATGTGAGCTCGAAATCAGTTTTCACATGCCGTTGTTTCTCTGAGTTCAGCGTAAGGCTCTGCTGAGGCTAGCTCGCCTACATTTGAAGGCCTTCCAACTTCATGACAGAAGCCTTCACACTTGGTGTAAAGCCGCTTCGATCCTTAGGAAAGCAGAAGGGAGTCGAAGGACCGCTCCTCCACAGCATTGTTCTTGAAGAATTAATTGCAGAGCTCGTTGCTTATGCTTCCTCCGATTTCCATACACACACCTCTATAGGGGACAACTTGTGAGTTGGTGATAACATTCGACCCACATTTTTCTTTACAATTCAGCCTATGGCATTTTCCTTACGCTTTCACGCAAAGAACTGAAAATGTTTCTAGCTTCCTGAAACAAGATCTGAGTAGGGAGAAACTTTCGACACAACTTCTTTCTCAAGCAGTGGTACCTGACACAGATTTGTGCCTTCACTGCGAACGTTGGAAATTGCTTCCATCTTCATCCCTGTAGGTGGTAGTGGAAAGACTATTTCCCTGCAGCTTTGTTTCTTGAGAGGTGAGTATAAGAACCTTCCCTTAGAGAGCAACACATATATCTCCAAGGGCTTCTATCTTCAAGAACCAAGATGTTCGCACGAAAACCTGTTTGACGAGGCCTTCTTTCTCAGAGTTCAGTGTAAGGCTACCAGGCCTGAAGGGAGCCCACGTCCATTTGAAGCCCCATCCACCTGCATGACACAGGACTTAAAGGAGAGAAGCTCTCTGCACAACGTGTTTCCCGATGTACAGGAATGCGCGTTCCACCTCTTTCCTTGCACACAAGGTTTAACAAGCTGCTTCCTTCCTTACTAAAAGAGATGGTAGTCGAAGGACGGCAACAAAATAGATTTGTTCTTAGAGTTAAACAAACGTATGCCATCTTCCTTAGGCTTGCTCACATCATCCATTTCCATACATTGTTCTTCATGTCATGACTGTAGGCACATTCGACACGGAGAGTTAAGTCTAGCCCATGTCCCTTGCGCCTTCACCCCCACTACGGAAAACATTTTCATCTCACTGAAACCATAGGACACCTGAGGGAAGCCTACTTCAGAAGAGGTTTCTCCAGCACCGTCACAGGGCCCTTTCAAGATGCCTTCTCCGTTTCATGCTAAAGTTCTTCTCATTCTTACGTGTATGGCTTTCCTAATGGATTTCTTTCTCACAGTGAAAACCTTGACACGTTCCATCTGCTCTCTCTCCTACTCTTGAAAACACTTCTCACAGAACAAGGTTCGAATGGGGACAGACATTCTACAGTAAGTATGTCTGTGGGACAGGCACGGGGCACATTCCTTGCGATTTCACACTTACATGGGTAACGTCTACCATGTTCAGGGAAGATGTTAGTAGAAACACGGTTTCTCTGCAGTGGTGTTTCTTCAGACTGCATAGTACTCCCTTTGTTTAGGATTCAGCCCATACGTTTTGTGACTATGAATTCCTCGCGAACCCAGATGGGAGCTCGAAGTCGCGTTTGAGATGGACTTGCTTCGCAGAGATTCATGTATGCCTTTCCTTTGGCGAAGTCACATACATTTGAAAACCCTTCCCTCTTCGTGACCCATGGTGTTCCTTGAGAAAAGCCCTCCATAAGAAGTTGTTCGGCGACTAAGGTATGTCTCTCTTCCTTCCCCTCCGTACTCTTTCACACTTTGCTTCAAGCCGCTTCGTTCCTTAGCAAAGCAGATGGCAGTCGAAGGACCGCACCGCCACAGCGTTGTTTCTTCGACTTAAGTGTATCACACGTCCCTTATGCTTCCTCCTATTTCCAGACACACACCTCTCTAGGGGACTACTAGTGGGTTGGTTGTCACATTCGACCCACATTTTTCTTCACAATTCAGCGTGTGGCGTTTTCCTGGTGTTTTCAAACAAAGTACTGACAAGGCTTCTATCTTCCCGAAACAAGATCTGAGTTGGGAGAGGCTTTCGATACAAGTTCGTTCTCAAGCAGTGGTATATGGCACAGTATTTGTGCCTTCGCTTTTAACGTCGGGACTTTCCTCCATTTTCTTCCCTGTAGATGGTAGTGGAAAGGCGATTTCTCTACCGTTTTGTTCCTTGAGAGCTGAGTGTTAGACACTTACACCTATATCTCCAAAGGCTTCACGCTTCCCGAACCAAGAGGTTAGCAGGAAATCCTGTTGGACGTGGCCTTGTTTCTCTGAGTTCAGTGGAAGGCGCTGCTGAGGCGAGCTCGCGTACATTTGAAGGCCCTTCCAACTTCATGACACAAGACTTTGGTGCAGAGAAACCCTCCACACAACGTGTTCCTCACCGTAGTGTACCGCGCTTTCCGTCTCTTTCCTTTTACACTACGTTGTAAAAAGGTGCTTCCATCCGTAGGGAAAGAGCTGGTCGTCGAAGGACGGCAAACCTCTAGATTTGTTCTTAGAGTTAACCATGGGTAGGCAATCCTCCTTATGCTTCCTCACATAATACATATCCATACTCATCCTTCCTCATGGAACGGCCGCACTTCCACAGCGGTGTTTTGTAGAAATAAGTGTATAGCACTTTCCTTACGCTTCCTCCGATTTACAGACACACACCTCTATAGGGGACAACTTGTGACTTGGTGGTAACATTCGACCCACATTTTTCTTCACAATTCAGCCTATGGCATTTTCCTTGCGCTTTCACGCAAAGAACTGAAAACACTTCTAGCTTCCTGAAACAAGATCTGAGGAGGGAGAAACTTTCGACACAACTTCTTTCTCAAGCAGTGGTACATGACACAGTATTTGTGCCTTCACTGCGAACGTTGGAAATTGCTTCCATCTTCGTCCCTGTAGGTGGTAGTGGAAAGACTATTTCCCTGCAGCTTTGTTTCTTGAGAGGTGAGTATAAGAACCTTCCCTTAGAGAGCAGCACATATATCTCCAAGGGCTTCTATCTTCAAGAACCAAGATGTTCGCACGAAAACCTGTTTGACGAGGCCTTCTTTCTCAGAGTTCAGTGTAAGGCTACTAGGCCTGAAGGGAGCCCACGTCCATTTGAAGACCCATCCACCTGCATGACACAGGACTTAAAGGAGAGAAACCCTCTGCACAACGTGTTCCCCGCTGTACAGGAAGGCACGTTCCACCTCTTTCCTTGCACACAATGTTTAACAAGCTGCTTCCAACCTTACGAAAAGAGATGGTAGTCGAAGGACGGCAACACTCTAGATTTGTTCTTAGAGTTAAAGAAACGAGTGCCATCTTCCTTAGGCTTGCTCACATCATCCATTTCCATACATCGTTCTTCATGTCACGACTGTAGGCACATTCGCCACGGAGAGTTAAGTCTAGACCATGTCCCTTACGCGTTCACACCCGCTAGGGAAAACACTTTCATCGCACTGAAACCATAGGACAGCTGAGGGAAGCCTACTTCAGAAGAGGTTTCTCCAGCACCGTCACAGGGCCCATTCAAGATGCCTTCACCGTTTCATGCTAAAGTGCTTCTCATCCTTACGTGTATGGCTTTCCTGATGGATTTCCTTCTCACAATGAAAACCTTGACACGTTCCATCTGTTCTCTCTCCTACTCTTGAAAACACTTCCCACGGAACAAGATTCGAATGGGGACAGACATTCTACACTAAGTATGTCTGTGGGACAGGCACGGGGCACATTCCTTGCGATTTCACACTTTACATTGGAAAAGTCTACCATGTTCAGGGTGAGATGTTAGTAGAAACACGGTTTCTCTGCAGTGGTGTTTCTTCAGACTGATTAGTACTCCCTTGGTTTAGGATTCAACACATACGTTCTGTGAGTATGAATTCCTCGCGAACCCAGGTGGGAGCTCGAAGTCGCGTTTGAGATAGACTTGGTTCTCACAGATTTGTGTATGCCTTTCCTCTGCCTAACTCGCATACTTTGGAAGACGCTTCTATCTTCGTGACCCATGCATGGTGTTCGTTGAGAAAAGCCCTCCGTAAGAAGTTGTTCCGCGAGTAAGGTCGATCACGCTTCCCCTCTGCTTTCTTTCACACTTTGCCTCAAGCCGCTTCGTTTCTTAGCAGAGGAGGTGGCAGTCGAAAGACCGCACCTCCACAGCGCTGTTTTGTAGACCCAAGTGTATAGCACATTCCTTACGCTTCCTCTCATTTCCAGACATACACCTCTCTAGGAGACAACGAGTGTTTTGCTTATGCTTCTCTCTACCGAAACAAGATCTGAGTTGGGAGAAGCTTTCGACACGACTTCTTTCTCAAGCAGCGCTATATGGCCCAGTACCTGTGCCTTCGCTGTGACCGTTGGAACGTTCTTCCATCTTCTTCCCAGTAGATGGCAGTAGAAGGACTATCTCCCTCTACCGTGTTGTTCCTTGAGAGGTGAGTGTAAGGCACTGACACATATAGCTCAGAAGGCTTCATTCTTCCCGAACCAAGATGTGAGCTCGAAATCAGTTTTCACATGCCGTTGTTTCTCTGAGTTCAGCGTAAGGCTCTGCTGAGGCTAGCTCGCCTACATTTGAAGGCCTTCCAACTTCATGACAGAAGCCTTCACACTTGGTGTAAAGCCGCTTCGATCCTTAGGAAAGCAGAAGGGAGTCGAAGGACCGCTCCTCCACAGCATTGTTCTTGAAGAATTAATTGCAGAGCTCGTTGCTTATGCTTCCTCCGATTTCCATACACACACCTCTATAGGGGACAACTTGTGAGTTGGTGATAACATTCGACCCACATTTTTCTTTACAATTCAGCCTATGGCATTTTCCTTACGCTTTCACGCAAAGAACTGAAAATGTTTCTAGCTTCCTGAAACAAGATCTGAGTAGGGAGAAACTTTCGACACAACTTCTTTCTCAAGCAGTGGTACCTGACACAGATTTGTGCCTTCACTGCGAACGTTGGAAATTGCTTCCATCTTCATCCCTGTAGGTGGTAGTGGAAAGACTATTTCCCTGCAGCTTTGTTTCTTGAGAGGTGAGTATAAGAACCTTCCCTTAGAGAGCAACACATATATCTCCAAGGGCTTCTATCTTCAAGAACCAAGATGTTCGCACGAAAACCTGTTTGACGAGGCCTTCTTTCTCAGAGTTCAGTGTAAGGCTACCAGGCCTGAAGGGAGCCCACGTCCATTTGAAGCCCCATCCACCTGCATGACACAGGACTTAAAGGAGAGAAGCTCTCTGCACAACGTGTTTCCCGATGTACAGGAATGCGCGTTCCACCTCTTTCCTTGCACACAAGGTTTAACAAGCTGCTTCCTTCCTTACTAAAAGAGATGGTAGTCGAAGGACGGCAACAAAATAGATTTGTTCTTAGAGTTAAACAAACGTATGCCATCTTCCTTAGGCTTGCTCACATCATCCATTTCCATACATTGTTCTTCATGTCATGACTGTAGGCACATTCGACACGGAGAGTTAAGTCTAGCCCATGTCCCTTGCGCCTTCACCCCCACTACGGAAAACATTTTCATCTCACTGAAACCATAGGACACCTGAGGGAAGCCTACTTCAGAAGAGGTTTCTCCAGCACCGTCACAGGGCCCTTTCAAGATGCCTTCTCCGTTTCATGCTAAAGTTCTTCTCATTCTTACGTGTATGGCTTTCCTAATGGATTTCTTTCTCACAGTGAAAACCTTGACACGTTCCATCTGCTCTCTCTCCTACTCTTGAAAACACTTCTCACAGAACAAGGTTCGAATGGGGACAGACATTCTACAGTAAGTATGTCTGTGGGACAGGCACGGGGCACATTCCTTGCGATTTCACACTTACATGGGTAACGTCTACCATGTTCAGGGAAGATGTTAGTAGAAACACGGTTTCTCTGCAGTGGTGTTTCTTCAGACTGCATAGTACTCCCTTTGTTTAGGATTCAGCCCATACGTTTTGTGACTATGAATTCCTCGCGAACCCAGATGGGAGCTCGAAGTCGCGTTTGAGATGGACTTGCTTCGCAGAGATTCATGTATGCCTTTCCTTTGGCGAAGTCACATACATTTGAAAACCCTTCCCTCTTCGTGACCCATGGTGTTCCTTGAGAAAAGCCCTCCATAAGAAGTTGTTCGGCGACTAAGGTATGTCTCTCTTCCTTCCCCTCCGTACTCTTTCACACTTTGCTTCAAGCCGCTTCGTTCCTTAGCAAAGCAGATGGCAGTCGAAGGACCGCACCGCCACAGCGTTGTTTCTTCGACTTAAGTGTATCACACGTCCCTTATGCTTCCTCCTATTTCCAGACACACACCTCTCTAGGGGACTACTAGTGGGTTGGTTGTCACATTCGACCCACATTTTTCTTCACAATTCAGCGTGTGGCGTTTTCCTGGTGTTTTCAAACAAAGTACTGACAAGGCTTCTATCTTCCCGAAACAAGATCTGAGTTGGGAGAGGCTTTCGATACAAGTTCGTTCTCAAGCAGTGGTATATGGCACAGTATTTGTGCCTTCGCTTTTAACGTCGGGACTTTCCTCCATTTTCTTCCCTGTAGATGGTAGTGGAAAGGCGATTTCTCTACCGTTTTGTTCCTTGAGAGCTGAGTGTTAGACACTTACACCTATATCTCCAAAGGCTTCACGCTTCCCGAACCAAGAGGTTAGCAGGAAATCCTGTTGGACGTGGCCTTGTTTCTCTGAGTTCAGTGGAAGGCGCTGCTGAGGCGAGCTCGCGTACATTTGAAGGCCCTTCCAACTTCATGACACAAGACTTTGGTGCAGAGAAACCCTCCACACAACGTGTTCCTCACCGTAGTGTACCGCGCTTTCCGTCTCTTTCCTTTTACACTACGTTGTAAAAAGGTGCTTCCATCCGTAGGGAAAGAGCTGGTCGTCGAAGGACGGCAAACCTCTAGATTTGTTCTTAGAGTTAACCATGGGTAGGCAATCCTCCTTATGCTTCCTCACATAATACATATCCATACTCATCCTTCCTCATGGAACGGCCGCACTTCCACAGCGGTGTTTTGTAGAAATAAGTGTATAGCACTTTCCTTACGCTTCCTCCGATTTACAGACACACACCTCTATAGGGGACAACTTGTGACTTGGTGGTAACATTCGACCCACATTTTTCTTCACAATTCAGCCTATGGCATTTTCCTTGCGCTTTCACGCAAAGAACTGAAAACACTTCTAGCTTCCTGAAACAAGATCTGAGGAGGGAGAAACTTTCGACACAACTTCTTTCTCAAGCAGTGGTACATGACACAGTATTTGTGCCTTCACTGCGAACGTTGGAAATTGCTTCCATCTTCGTCCCTGTAGGTGGTAGTGGAAAGACTATTTCCCTGCAGCTTTGTTTCTTGAGAGGTGAGTATAAGAACCTTCCCTTAGAGAGCAGCACATATATCTCCAAGGGCTTCTATCTTCAAGAACCAAGATGTTCGCACGAAAACCTGTTTGACGAGGCCTTCTTTCTCAGAGTTCAGTGTAAGGCTACTAGGCCTGAAGGGAGCCCACGTCCATTTGAAGACCCATCCACCTGCATGACACAGGACTTAAAGGAGAGAAACCCTCTGCACAACGTGTTCCCCGCTGTACAGGAAGGCACGTTCCACCTCTTTCCTTGCACACAATGTTTAACAAGCTGCTTCCAACCTTACGAAAAGAGATGGTAGTCGAAGGACGGCAACACTCTAGATTTGTTCTTAGAGTTAAAGAAACGAGTGCCATCTTCCTTAGGCTTGCTCACATCATCCATTTCCATACATCGTTCTTCATGTCACGACTGTAGGCACATTCGCCACGGAGAGTTAAGTCTAGACCATGTCCCTTACGCGTTCACACCCGCTAGGGAAAACACTTTCATCGCACTGAAACCATAGGACAGCTGAGGGAAGCCTACTTCAGAAGAGGTTTCTCCAGCACCGTCACAGGGCCCATTCAAGATGCCTTCACCGTTTCATGCTAAAGTGCTTCTCATCCTTACGTGTATGGCTTTCCTGATGGATTTCCTTCTCACAATGAAAACCTTGACACGTTCCATCTGTTCTCTCTCCTACTCTTGAAAACACTTCCCACGGAACAAGATTCGAATGGGGACAGACATTCTACACTAAGTATGTCTGTGGGACAGGCACGGGGCACATTCCTTGCGATTTCACACTTTACATTGGAAAAGTCTACCATGTTCAGGGTGAGATGTTAGTAGAAACACGGTTTCTCTGCAGTGGTGTTTCTTCAGACTGATTAGTACTCCCTTGGTTTAGGATTCAACACATACGTTCTGTGAGTATGAATTCCTCGCGAACCCAGGTGGGAGCTCGAAGTCGCGTTTGAGATAGACTTGGTTCTCACAGATTTGTGTATGCCTTTCCTCTGCCTAACTCGCATACTTTGGAAGACGCTTCTATCTTCGTGACCCATGCATGGTGTTCGTTGAGAAAAGCCCTCCGTAAGAAGTTGTTCCGCGAGTAAGGTCGATCACGCTTCCCCTCTGCTTTCTTTCACACTTTGCCTCAAGCCGCTTCGTTTCTTAGCAGAGGAGGTGGCAGTCGAAAGACCGCACCTCCACAGCGCTGTTTTGTAGACCCAAGTGTATAGCACATTCCTTACGCTTCCTCTCATTTCCAGACATACACCTCTCTAGGAGACAACGAGTGTTTTGCTTATGCTTCTCTCTACCGAAACAAGATCTGAGTTGGGAGAAGCTTTCGACACGACTTCTTTCTCAAGCAGCGCTATATGGCCCAGTACCTGTGCCTTCGCTGTGACCGTTGGAACGTTCTTCCATCTTCTTCCCAGTAGATGGCAGTAGAAGGACTATCTCCCTCTACCGTGTTGTTCCTTGAGAGGTGAGTGTAAGGCACTGACACATATAGCTCAGAAGGCTTCATTCTTCCCGAACCAAGATGTGAGCTCGAAATCAGTTTTCACATGCCGTTGTTTCTCTGAGTTCAGCGTAAGGCTCTGCTGAGGCTAGCTCGCCTACATTTGAAGGCCTTCCAACTTCATGACAGAAGCCTTCACACTTGGTGTAAAGCCGCTTCGATCCTTAGGAAAGCAGAAGGGAGTCGAAGGACCGCTCCTCCACAGCATTGTTCTTGAAGAATTAATTGCAGAGCTCGTTGCTTATGCTTCCTCCGATTTCCATACACACACCTCTATAGGGGACAACTTGTGAGTTGGTGATAACATTCGACCCACATTTTTCTTTACAATTCAGCCTATGGCATTTTCCTTACGCTTTCACGCAAAGAACTGAAAATGTTTCTAGCTTCCTGAAACAAGATCTGAGTAGGGAGAAACTTTCGACACAACTTCTTTCTCAAGCAGTGGTACCTGACACAGATTTGTGCCTTCACTGCGAACGTTGGAAATTGCTTCCATCTTCATCCCTGTAGGTGGTAGTGGAAAGACTATTTCCCTGCAGCTTTGTTTCTTGAGAGGTGAGTATAAGAACCTTCCCTTAGAGAGCAACACATATATCTCCAAGGGCTTCTATCTTCAAGAACCAAGATGTTCGCACGAAAACCTGTTTGACGAGGCCTTCTTTCTCAGAGTTCAGTGTAAGGCTACCAGGCCTGAAGGGAGCCCACGTCCATTTGAAGCCCCATCCACCTGCATGACACAGGACTTAAAGGAGAGAAGCTCTCTGCACAACGTGTTTCCCGATGTACAGGAATGCGCGTTCCACCTCTTTCCTTGCACACAAGGTTTAACAAGCTGCTTCCTTCCTTACTAAAAGAGATGGTAGTCGAAGGACGGCAACAAAATAGATTTGTTCTTAGAGTTAAACAAACGTATGCCATCTTCCTTAGGCTTGCTCACATCATCCATTTCCATACATTGTTCTTCATGTCATGACTGTAGGCACATTCGACACGGAGAGTTAAGTCTAGCCCATGTCCCTTGCGCCTTCACCCCCACTACGGAAAACATTTTCATCTCACTGAAACCATAGGACACCTGAGGGAAGCCTACTTCAGAAGAGGTTTCTCCAGCACCGTCACAGGGCCCTTTCAAGATGCCTTCTCCGTTTCATGCTAAAGTTCTTCTCATTCTTACGTGTATGGCTTTCCTAATGGATTTCTTTCTCACAGTGAAAACCTTGACACGTTCCATCTGCTCTCTCTCCTACTCTTGAAAACACTTCTCACAGAACAAGGTTCGAATGGGGACAGACATTCTACAGTAAGTATGTCTGTGGGACAGGCACGGGGCACATTCCTTGCGATTTCACACTTACATGGGTAACGTCTACCATGTTCAGGGAAGATGTTAGTAGAAACACGGTTTCTCTGCAGTGGTGTTTCTTCAGACTGCATAGTACTCCCTTTGTTTAGGATTCAGCCCATACGTTTTGTGACTATGAATTCCTCGCGAACCCAGATGGGAGCTCGAAGTCGCGTTTGAGATGGACTTGCTTCGCAGAGATTCATGTATGCCTTTCCTTTGGCGAAGTCACATACATTTGAAAACCCTTCCCTCTTCGTGACCCATGGTGTTCGTTGAGAAAAGCCCTCCATAAGAAGTTGTTCGGCGACTAAGGTATGTCTCTCTTCCTTCCCCTCCGTACTCTTTCACACTTTGCTTCAAGCCGCTTCGTTCCTTAGCAAAGCAGATGGCAGTCGAAGGACCGCACCGCCACAGCGTTGTTTCTTCGACTTAAGTGTATCACACGTCCCTTATGCTTCCTCCTATTTCCAGACACACACCTCTCTAGGGGACTACTAGTGGGTTGGTTGTCACATTCGACCCACATTTTTCTTCACAATTCAGCGTGTGGCGTTTTCCTGGTGTTTTCAAACAAAGTACTGACAAGGCTTCTATCTTCCCGAAACAAGATCTGAGTTGGGAGAGGCTTTCGATACAAGTTCGTTCTCAAGCAGTGGTATATGGCACAGTATTTGTGCCTTCGCTTTTAACGTCGGGACTTTCCTCCATTTTCTTCCCTGTAGATGGTAGTGGAAAGGCGATTTCTCTACCGTTTTGTTCCTTGAGAGCTGAGTGTTAGACACTTACACCTATATCTCCAAAGGCTTCACGCTTCCCGAACCAAGAGGTTAGCAGGAAATCCTGTTGGACGTGGCCTTGTTTCTCTGAGTTCAGTGGAAGGCGCTGCTGAGGCGAGCTCGCGTACATTTGAAGGCCCTTCCAACTTCATGACACAAGACTTTCGTGCAGAGAAACCCTCCACACAACGTGTTCCTCACAGTAGTGTACCGCGCTTTCCGTCTCTTTCCTTTTACACTACGTTGTAAAAAGGTGCTTCCATCCGTAGGGAAAGAGCTGGTCGTCGAAGGACGGCAAACCTCTAGATTTGTTCTTAGAGTTAACCATGGGTAGGCAATCCTCCTTATGCTTCCTCACATAATACATATCCATACTCATCCTTCCTCATGGAACGGCCGCACTTCCACAGGGGTGTTTTGTAGAAATAAGTGTATAGCACTTTCCTTACGCTTCCTCCGATTTACAGACACACACCTCTATAGGGGACAACTTGTGACTTGGTGGTAACATTCGACCCACATTTTTCTTCACAATTCAGCCTATGGCATTTTCCTTGCGCTTTCACGCGAAGAACTGAAAACACTTCTAGCTTCCTGAAACAAGATCTGAGGAGGGAGAAACTTTCGACACAACTTCTTTCTCAAGCAGCGGTACATGACACAGTATTTGTGCCTTCACTGCGAACGTTGGAAATTGCTTCCATCTTCGTCCCTGTAGGTGGTAGTGGAAAGACTATTTCCCTGCAGCTTTGTTTCTTGAGAGGTGAGTATAAGAACCTTCCCTTAGAGAGCAGCACATATATCTCCAAGGGCTTCTATCTTCAAGAACCAAGATGTTCGCACGAAAACCTGTTTGACGAGGCCTTCTTTCTCAGAGTTCAGTGTAAGGCTACTAGGCCTGAAGGGAGCCCACGTCCATTTGAAGACCCATCCACCTGCATGACACAGGACTTAAAGGAGAGAAACCCTCTGCACAACGTGTTCCCCGCTGTACAGGAAGGCACGTTCCACCTCTTTCCTTGCACACAATGTTTAACAAGCTGCTTCCAACCTTACGAAAAGAGATGGTAGTCGAAGGACGGCAACACTCTAGATTTGTTCTTAGAGTTAAAGAAACGAGTGCCATCTTCCTTAGGCTTGCTCACATCATCCATTTCCATACATCGTTCTTCATGTCACGACTGTAGGCACATTCGCCACGGAGAGTTAAGTCTAGACCATGTCCCTTACGCGTTCACACCCGCTAGGGAAAACACTTTCATCGCACTGAAACCATAGGACAGCTGAGGGAAGCCTACTTCAGAAGAGGTTTCTCCAGCACCGTCACAGGGCCCATTCAAGATGCCTTCACCGTTTCATGCTAAAGTGCTTCTCATCCTTACGTGTATGGCTTTCCTGATGGATTTCCTTCTCACAATGAAAACCTTGACACGTTCCATCTGTTCTCTCTCCTACTCTTGAAAACACTTCCCACGGAACAAGATTCGAATGGGGACAGACATTCTACACTAAGTATGTCTGTGGGACAGGCACGGGGCACATTCCTTGCGATTTCACACTTTACATTGGAAAAGTCTACCATGTTCAGGGTGAGATGTTAGTAGAAACACGGTTTCTCTGCAGTGGTGTTTCTTCAGACTGATTAGTACTCCCTTGGTTTAGGATTCAACACATACGTTCTGTGAGTATGAATTCCTCGCGAACCCAGGTGGGAGCTCGAAGTCGCGTTTGAGATAGACTTGGTTCTCACAGATTTGTGTATGCCTTTCCTCTGCCTAACTCGCATACTTTGGAAGACGCTTCTATCTTCGTGACCCATGCATGGTGTTCGTTGAGAAAAGCCCTCCGTAAGAAGTTGTTCCGCGAGTAAGGTCGATCACGCTTCCCCTCTGCTTTCTTTCACACTTTGCCTCAAGCCGCTTCGTTTCTTAGCAGAGGAGGTGGCAGTCGAAAGACCGCACCTCCACAGCGCTGTTTTGTAGACCCAAGTGTATAGCACATTCCTTACGCTTCCTCTCATTTCCAGACATACACCTCTCTAGGAGACAACGAGTGTTTTGCTTATGCTTCTCTCTACCGAAACAAGATCTGAGTTGGGAGAAGCTTTCGACACGACTTCTTTCTCAAGCAGCGCTATATGGCCCAGTACCTGTGCCTTCGCTGTGACCGTTGGAACGTTCTTCCATCTTCTTCCCAGTAGATGGCAGTAGAAGGACTATCTCCCTCTACCGTGTTGTTCCTTGAGAGGTGAGTGTAAGGCACTGACACATATAGCTCAGAAGGCTTCATTCTTCCCGAACCAAGATGTGAGCTCGAAATCAGTTTTCACATGCCGTTGTTTCTCTGAGTTCAGCGTAAGGCTCTGCTGAGGCTAGCTCGCCTACATTTGAAGGCCTTCCAACTTCATGACAGAAGCCTTCACACTTGGTGTAAAGCCGCTTCGATCCTTAGGAAAGCAGAAGGGAGTCGAAGGACCGCTCCTCCACAGCATTGTTCTTGAAGAATTAATTGCAGAGCTCGTTGCTTATGCTTCCTCCGATTTCCATACACACACCTCTATAGGGGACAACTTGTGAGTTGGTGATAACATTCGACCCACATTTTTCTTTACAATTCAGCCTATGGCATTTTCCTTACGCTTTCACGCAAAGAACTGAAAATGTTTCTAGCTTCCTGAAACAAGATCTGAGTAGGGAGAAACTTTCGACACAACTTCTTTCTCAAGCAGTGGTACCTGACACAGATTTGTGCCTTCACTGCGAACGTTGGAAATTGCTTCCATCTTCATCCCTGTAGGTGGTAGTGGAAAGACTATTTCCCTGCAGCTTTGTTTCTTGAGAGGTGAGTATAAGAACCTTCCCTTAGAGAGCAACACATATATCTCCAAGGGCTTCTATCTTCAAGAACCAAGATGTTCGCACGAAAACCTGTTTGACGAGGCCTTCTTTCTCAGAGTTCAGTGTAAGGCTACCAGGCCTGAAGGGAGCCCACGTCCATTTGAAGCCCCATCCACCTGCATGACACAGGACTTAAAGGAGAGAAGCTCTCTGCACAACGTGTTTCCCGATGTACAGGAATGCGCGTTCCACCTCTTTCCTTGCACACAAGGTTTAACAAGCTGCTTCCTTCCTTACTAAAAGAGATGGTAGTCGAAGGACGGCAACAAAATAGATTTGTTCTTAGAGTTAAACAAACGTATGCCATCTTCCTTAGGCTTGCTCACATCCTCCATTTCCATACATTGTTCTTCATGTCATGACTGTAGGCACATTCGACACGGAGAGTTAAGTCTAGCCCATGTCCCTTGCGCCTTCACCCCCACTACGGAAAACATTTTCATCTCACTGAAACCATAGGACACCTGAGGGAAGCCTACTTCAGAAGAGGTTTCTCCAGCACCGTCACAGGGCCCTTTCAAGATGCCTTCTCCGTTTCATGCTAAAGTTCTTCTCATTCTTACGTGTATGGCTTTCCTAATGGATTTCTTTCTCACAGTGAAAACCTTGACACGTTCCATCTGCTCTCTCTCCTACTCTTGAAAACACTTCTCACAGAACAAGGTTCGAATGGGGACAGACATTCTACAGTAAGTATGTCTGTGGGACAGGCACGGGGCACATTCCTTGCGATTTCACACTTACATGGGTAACGTCTACCATGTTCAGGGAAGATGTTAGTAGAAACACGGTTTCTCTGCAGTGGTGTTTCTTCAGACTGCATAGTACTCCCTTTGTTTAGGATTCAGCCCATACGTTTTGTGACTATGAATTCCTCGCGAACCCAGATGGGAGCTCGAAGTCGCGTTTGAGATGGACTTGCTTCGCAGAGATTCATGTATGCCTTTCCTTTGGCGAAGTCACATACATTTGAAAACCCTTCCCTCTTCGTGACCCATGGTGTTCCTTGAGAAAAGCCCTCCATAAGAAGTTGTTCGGCGACTAAGGTATGTCTCTCTTCCTTCCCCTCCGTACTCTTTCACACTTTGCTTCAAGCCGCTTCGTTCCTTAGCAAAGCAGATGGCAGTCGAAGGACCGCACCGCCACAGCGTTGTTTCTTCGACTTAAGTGTATCACACGTCCCTTATGCTTCCTCCTATTTCCAGACACACACCTCTCTAGGGGACTACTAGTGGGTTGGTTGTCACATTCGACCCACATTTTTCTTCACAATTCAGCGTGTGGCGTTTTCCTGGTGTTTTCAAACAAAGTACTGACAAGGCTTCTATCTTCCCGAAACAAGATCTGAGTTGGGAGAGGCTTTCGATACAAGTTCGTTCTCAAGCAGTGGTATATGGCACAGTATTTGTGCCTTCGCTTTTAACGTCGGGACTTTCCTCCATTTTCTTCCCTGTAGATGGTAGTGGAAAGGCGATTTCTCTACCGTTTTGTTCCTTGAGAGCTGAGTGTTAGACACTTACACCTATATCTCCAAAGGCTTCACGCTTCCCGAACCAAGAGGTTAGCAGGAAATCCTGTTGGACGTGGCCTTGTTTCTCTGAGTTCAGTGGAAGGCGCTGCTGAGGCGAGCTCGCGTACATTTGAAGGCCCTTCCAACTTCATGACACAAGACTTTGGTGCAGAGAAACCCTCCACACAACGTGTTCCTCACCGTAGTGTACCGCGCTTTCCGTCTCTTTCCTTTTACACTACGTTGTAAAAAGGTGCTTCCATCCGTAGGGAAAGAGCTGGTCGTCGAAGGACGGCAAACCTCTAGATTTGTTCTTAGAGTTAACCATGGGTAGGCAATCCTCCTTATGCTTCCTCACATAATACATATCCATACTCATCCTTCCTCATGGAACGGCCGCACTTCCACAGCGGTGTTTTGTAGAAATAAGTGTATAGCACTTTCCTTACGCTTCCTCCGATTTACAGACACACACCTCTATAGGGGACAACTTGTGACTTGGTGGTAACATTCGACCCACATTTTTCTTCACAATTCAGCCTATGGCATTTTCCTTGCGCTTTCACGCGAAGAACTGAAAACACTTCTAGCTTCCTGAAACAAGATCTGAGGAGGGAGAAACTTTCGACACAACTTCTTTCTCAAGCAGTGGTACATGACACAGTATTTGTGCCTTCACTGCGAACGTTGGAAATTGCTTCCATCTTCGTCCCTGTAGGTGGTAGTGGAAAGACTATTTCCCTGCAGCTTTGTTTCTTGAGAGGTGAGTATAAGAACCTTCCCTTAGAGAGCAGCACATATATCTCCAAGGGCTTCTATCTTCAAGAACCAAGATGTTCGCACGAAAACCTGTTTGACGAGGCCTTCTTTCTCAGAGTTCAGTGTAAGGCTACTAGGCCTGAAGGGAGCCCACGTCCATTTGAAGACCCATCCACCTGCATGACACAGGACTTAAAGGAGAGAAACCCTCTGCACAACGTGTTCCCCGCTGTACAGGAAGGCACGTTCCACCTCTTTCCTTGCACACAATGTTTAACAAGCTGCTTCCAACCTTACGAAAAGAGATGGTAGTCGAAGGACGGCAACACTCTAGATTTGTTCTTAGAGTTAAAGAAACGAGTGCCATCTTCCTTAGGCTTGCTCACATCCTCCATTTCCATACATCGTTCTTCATGTCACGACTGTAGGCACATTCGCCACGGAGAGTTAAGTCTAGACCATGTCCCTTACGCGTTCACACCCGCTAGGGAAAACACTTTCATCGCACTGAAACCATAGGACAGCTGAGGGAAGCCTACTTCAGAAGAGGTTTCTCCAGCACCGTCACAGGGCCCATTCAAGATGCCTTCACCGTTTCATGCTAAAGTGCTTCTCATCCTTACGTGTATGGCTTTCCTGATGGATTTCCTTCTCACAATGAAAACCTTGACACGTTCCATCTGTTCTCTCTCCTACTCTTGAAAACACTTCCCACGGAACAAGATTCGAATGGGGACAGACATTCTACACTAAGTATGTCTGTGGGACAGGCACGGGGCACATTCCTTGCGATTTCACACTTTACATTGGAAAAGTCTACCATGTTCAGGGTGAGATGTTAGTAGAAACACGGTTTCTCTGCAGTGGTGTTTCTTCAGACTGATTAGTACTCCCTTGGTTTAGGATTCAACACATACGTTCTGTGAGTATGAATTCCTCGCGAACCCAGGTGGGAGCTCGAAGTCGCGTTTGAGATAGACTTGGTTCTCACAGATTTGTGTATGCCTTTCCTCTGCCTAACTCGCATACTTTGGAAGACGCTTCTATCTTCGTGACCCATGCATGGTGTTCGTTGAGAAAAGCCCTCCGTAAGAAGTTGTTCCGCGAGTAAGGTCGATCACGCTTCCCCTCTGCTTTCTTTCACACTTTGCCTCAAGCCGCTTCGTTTCTTAGCAGAGGAGGTGGCAGTCGAAAGACCGCACCTCCACAGCGCTGTTTTGTAGACCCAAGTGTATAGCACATTCCTTACGCTTCCTCTCATTTCCAGACATACACCTCTCTAGGAGACAACGAGTGTTTTGCTTATGCTTCTCTCTACCGAAACAAGATCTGAGTTGGGAGAAGCTTTCGACACGACTTCTTTCTCAAGCAGCGCTATATGGCCCAGTACCTGTGCCTTCGCTGTGACCGTTGGAACGTTCTTCCATCTTCTTCCCAGTAGATGGCAGTAGAAGGACTATCTCCCTCTACCGTGTTGTTCCTTGAGAGGTGAGTGTAAGGCACTGACACATATAGCTCAGAAGGCTTCATTCTTCCCGAACCAAGATGTGAGCTCGAAATCAGTTTTCACATGCCGTTGTTTCTCTGAGTTCAGCGTAAGGCTCTGCTGAGGCTAGCTCGCCTACATTTGAAGGCCTTCCAACTTCATGACAGAAGCCTTCACACTTGGTGTAAAGCCGCTTCGATCCTTAGGAAAGCAGAAGGGAGTCGAAGGACCGCTCCTCCACAGCATTGTTCTTGAAGAATTAATTGCAGAGCTCGTTGCTTATGCTTCCTCCGATTTCCATACACACACCTCTATAGGGGACAACTTGTGAGTTGGTGATAACATTCGACCCACATTTTTCTTTACAATTCAGCCTATGGCATTTTCCTTACGCTTTCACGCAAAGAACTGAAAATGTTTCTAGCTTCCTGAAACAAGATCTGAGTAGGGAGAAACTTTCGACACAACTTCTTTCTCAAGCAGTGGTACCTGACACAGATTTGTGCCTTCACTGCGAACGTTGGAAATTGCTTCCATCTTCATCCCTGTAGGTGGTAGTGGAAAGACTATTTCCCTGCAGCTTTGTTTCTTGAGAGGTGAGTATAAGAACCTTCCCTTAGAGAGCAACACATATATCTCCAAGGGCTTCTATCTTCAAGAACCAAGATGTTCGCACGAAAACCTGTTTGACGAGGCCTTCTTTCTCAGAGTTCAGTGTAAGGCTACCAGGCCTGAAGGGAGCCCACGTCCATTTGAAGCCCCATCCACCTGCATGACACAGGACTTAAAGGAGAGAAGCTCTCTGCACAACGTGTTTCCCGATGTACAGGAATGCGCGTTCCACCTCTTTCCTTGCACACAAGGTTTAACAAGCTGCTTCCTTCCTTACTAAAAGAGATGGTAGTCGAAGGACGGCAACAAAATAGATTTGTTCTTAGAGTTAAACAAACGTATGCCATCTTCCTTAGGCTTGCTCACATCATCCATTTCCATACATTGTTCTTCATGTCATGACTGTAGGCACATTCGACACGGAGAGTTAAGTCTAGCCCATGTCCCTTGCGCCTTCACCCCCACTACGGAAAACATTTTCATCTCACTGAAACCATAGGACACCTGAGGGAAGCCTACTTCAGAAGAGGTTTCTCCAGCACCGTCACAGGGCCCTTTCAAGATGCCTTCTCCGTTTCATGCTAAAGTTCTTCTCATTCTTACGTGTATGGCTTTCCTAATGGATTTCTTTCTCACAGTGAAAACCTTGACACGTTCCATCTGCTCTCTCTCCTACTCTTGAAAACACTTCTCACAGAACAAGGTTCGAATGGGGACAGACATTCTACAGTAAGTATGTCTGTGGGACAGGCACGGGGCACATTCCTTGCGATTTCACACTTACATGGGTAACGTCTACCATGTTCAGGGAAGATGTTAGTAGAAACACGGTTTCTCTGCAGTGGTGTTTCTTCAGACTGCATAGTACTCCCTTTGTTTAGGATTCAGCCCATACGTTTTGTGACTATGAATTCCTCGCGAACCCAGATGGGAGCTCGAAGTCGCGTTTGAGATGGACTTGCTTCGCAGAGATTCATGTATGCCTTTCCTTTGGCGAAGTCACATACATTTGAAAACCCTTCCCTCTTCGTGACCCATGGTGTTCGTTGAGAAAAGCCCTCCATAAGAAGTTGTTCGGCGACTAAGGTATGTCTCTCTTCCTTCCCCTCCGTACTCTTTCACACTTTGCTTCAAGCCGCTTCGTTCCTTAGCAAAGCAGATGGCAGTCGAAGGACCGCACCGCCACAGCGTTGTTTCTTCGACTTAAGTGTATCACACGTCCCTTATGCTTCCTCCTATTTCCAGACACACACCTCTCTAGGGGACTACTAGTGGGTTGGTTGTCACATTCGACCCACATTTTTCTTCACAATTCAGCGTGTGGCGTTTTCCTGGTGTTTTCAAACAAAGTACTGACAAGGCTTCTATCTTCCCGAAACAAGATCTGAGTTGGGAGAGGCTTTCGATACAAGTTCGTTCTCAAGCAGTGGTATATGGCACAGTATTTGTGCCTTCGCTTTTAACGTCGGGACTTTCCTCCATTTTCTTCCCTGTAGATGGTAGTGGAAAGGCGATTTCTCTACCGTTTTGTTCCTTGAGAGCTGAGTGTTAGACACTTACACCTATATCTCCAAAGGCTTCACGCTTCCCGAACCAAGAGGTTAGCAGGAAATCCTGTTGGACGTGGCCTTGTTTCTCTGAGTTCAGTGGAAGGCGCTGCTGAGGCGAGCTCGCGTACATTTGAAGGCCCTTCCAACTTCATGACACAAGACTTTGGTGCAGAGAAACCCTCCACACAACGTGTTCCTCACCGTAGTGTACCGCGCTTTCCGTCTCTTTCCTTTTACACTACGTTGTAAAAAGGTGCTTCCATCCGTAGGGAAAGAGCTGGTCGTCGAAGGACGGCAAACCTCTAGATTTGTTCTTAGAGTTAACCATGGGTAGGCAATCCTCCTTATGCTTCCTCACATAATACATATCCATACTCATCCTTCCTCATGGAACGGCCGCACTTCCACAGCGGTGTTTTGTAGAAATAAGTGTATAGCACTTTCCTTACGCTTCCTCCGATTTACAGACACACACCTCTATAGGGGACAACTTGTGACTTGGTGGTAACATTCGACCCACATTTTTCTTCACAATTCAGCCTATGGCATTTTCCTTGCGCTTTCACGCGAAGAACTGAAAACACTTCTAGCTTCCTGAAACAAGATCTGAGGAGGGAGAAACTTTCGACACAACTTCTTTCTCAAGCAGTGGTACATGACACAGTATTTGTGCCTTCACTGCGAACGTTGGAAATTGCTTCCATCTTCGTCCCTGTAGGTGGTAGTGGAAAGACTATTTCCCTGCAGCTTTGTTTCTTGAGAGGTGAGTATAAGAACCTTCCCTTAGAGAGCAGCACATATATCTCCAAGGGCTTCTATCTTCAAGAACCAAGATGTTCGCACGAAAACCTGTTTGACGAGGCCTTCTTTCTCAGAGTTCAGTGTAAGGCTACTAGGCCTGAAGGGAGCCCACGTCCATTTGAAGACCCATCCACCTGCATGACACAGGACTTAAAGGAGAGAAACCCTCTGCACAACGTGTTCCCCGCTGTACAGGAAGGCACGTTCCACCTCTTTCCTTGCACACAATGTTTAACAAGCTGCTTCCAACCTTACGAAAAGAGATGGTAGTCGAAGGACGGCAACACTCTAGATTTGTTCTTAGAGTTAAAGAAACGAGTGCCATCTTCCTTAGGCTTGCTCACATCCTCCATTTCCATACATCGTTCTTCATGTCACGACTGTAGGCACATTCGCCACGGAGAGTTAAGTCTAGACCATGTCCCTTACGCGTTCACACCCGCTAGGGAAAACACTTTCATCGCACTGAAACCATAGGACAGCTGAGGGAAGCCTACTTCAGAAGAGGTTTCTCCAGCACCGTCACAGGGCCCATTCAAGATGCCTTCACCGTTTCATGCTAAAGTGCTTCTCATCCTTACGTGTATGGCTTTCCTGATGGATTTCCTTCTCACAATGAAAACCTTGACACGTTCCATCTGTTCTCTCTCCTACTCTTGAAAACACTTCCCACGGAACAAGATTCGAATGGGGACAGACATTCTACACTAAGTATGTCTGTGGGACAGGCACGGGGCACATTCCTTGCGATTTCACACTTTACATTGGAAAAGTCTACCATGTTCAGGGTGAGATGTTAGTAGAAACACGGTTTCTCTGCAGTGGTGTTTCTTCAGACTGATTAGTACTCCCTTGGTTTAGGATTCAACACATACGTTCTGTGAGTATGAATTCCTCGCGAACCCAGGTGGGAGCTCGAAGTCGCGTTTGAGATAGACTTGGTTCTCACAGATTTGTGTATGCCTTTCCTCTGCCTAACTCGCATACTTTGGAAGACGCTTCTATCTTCGTGACCCATGCATGGTGTTCGTTGAGAAAAGCCCTCCGTAAGAAGTTGTTCCGCGAGTAAGGTCGATCACGCTTCCCCTCTGCTTTCTTTCACACTTTGCCTCAAGCCGCTTCGTTTCTTAGCAGAGGAGGTGGCAGTCGAAAGACCGCACCTCCACAGCGCTGTTTTGTAGACCCAAGTGTATAGCACATTCCTTACGCTTCCTCTCATTTCCAGACATACACCTCTCTAGGAGACAACGAGTGTTTTGCTTATGCTTCTCTCTACCGAAACAAGATCTGAGTTGGGAGAAGCTTTCGACACGACTTCTTTCTCAAGCAGCGCTATATGGCCCAGTACCTGTGCCTTCGCTGTGACCGTTGGAACGTTCTTCCATCTTCTTCCCAGTAGATGGCAGTAGAAGGACTATCTCCCTCTACCGTGTTGTTCCTTGAGAGGTGAGTGTAAGGCACTGACACATATAGCTCAGAAGGCTTCATTCTTCCCGAACCAAGATGTGAGCTCGAAATCAGTTTTCACATGCCGTTGTTTCTCTGAGTTCAGCGTAAGGCTCTGCTGAGGCTAGCTCGCCTACATTTGAAGGCCTTCCAACTTCATGACAGAAGCCTTCACACTTGGTGTAAAGCCGCTTCGATCCTTAGGAAAGCAGAAGGGAGTCGAAGGACCGCTCCTCCACAGCATTGTTCTTGAAGAATTAATTGCAGAGCTCGTTGCTTATGCTTCCTCCGATTTCCATACACACACCTCTATAGGGGACAACTTGTGAGTTGGTGATAACATTCGACCCACATTTTTCTTTACAATTCAGCCTATGGCATTTTCCTTACGCTTTCACGCAAAGAACTGAAAATGTTTCTAGCTTCCTGAAACAAGATCTGAGTAGGGAGAAACTTTCGACACAACTTCTTTCTCAAGCAGTGGTACCTGACACAGATTTGTGCCTTCACTGCGAACGTTGGAAATTGCTTCCATCTTCATCCCTGTAGGTGGTAGTGGAAAGACTATTTCCCTGCAGCTTTGTTTCTTGAGAGGTGAGTATAAGAACCTTCCCTTAGAGAGCAACACATATATCTCCAAGGGCTTCTATCTTCAAGAACCAAGATGTTCGCACGAAAACCTGTTTGACGAGGCCTTCTTTCTCAGAGTTCAGTGTAAGGCTACCAGGCCTGAAGGGAGCCCACGTCCATTTGAAGCCCCATCCACCTGCATGACACAGGACTTAAAGGAGAGAAGCTCTCTGCACAACGTGTTTCCCGATGTACAGGAATGCGCGTTCCACCTCTTTCCTTGCACACAAGGTTTAACAAGCTGCTTCCTTCCTTACTAAAAGAGATGGTAGTCGAAGGACGGCAACAAAATAGATTTGTTCTTAGAGTTAAACAAACGTATGCCATCTTCCTTAGGCTTGCTCACATCATCCATTTCCATACATTGTTCTTCATGTCATGACTGTAGGCACATTCGACACGGAGAGTTAAGTCTAGCCCATGTCCCTTGCGCCTTCACCCCCACTACGGAAAACATTTTCATCTCACTGAAACCATAGGACACCTGAGGGAAGCCTACTTCAGAAGAGGTTTCTCCAGCACCGTCACAGGGCCCTTTCAAGATGCCTTCTCCGTTTCATGCTAAAGTTCTTCTCATTCTTACGTGTATGGCTTTCCTAATGGATTTCTTTCTCACAGTGAAAACCTTGACACGTTCCATCTGCTCTCTCTCCTACTCTTGAAAACACTTCTCACAGAACAAGGTTCGAATGGGGACAGACATTCTACAGTAAGTATGTCTGTGGGACAGGCACGGGGCACATTCCTTGCGATTTCACACTTACATGGGTAACGTCTACCATGTTCAGGGAAGATGTTAGTAGAAACACGGTTTCTCTGCAGTGGTGTTTCTTCAGACTGCATAGTACTCCCTTTGTTTAGGATTCAGCCCATACGTTTTGTGACTATGAATTCCTCGCGAACCCAGATGGGAGCTCGAAGTCGCGTTTGAGATGGACTTGCTTCGCAGAGATTCATGTATGCCTTTCCTTTGGCGAAGTCACATACATTTGAAAACCCTTCCCTCTTCGTGACCCATGGTGTTCCTTGAGAAAAGCCCTCCATAAGAAGTTGTTCGGCGACTAAGGTATGTCTCTCTTCCTTCCCCTCCGTACTCTTTCACACTTTGCTTCAAGCCGCTTCGTTCCTTAGCAAAGCAGATGGCAGTCGAAGGACCGCACCGCCACAGCGTTGTTTCTTCGACTTAAGTGTATCACACGTCCCTTATGCTTCCTCCTATTTCCAGACACACACCTCTCTAGGGGACTACTAGTGGGTTGGTTGTCACATTCGACCCACATTTTTCTTCACAATTCAGCGTGTGGCGTTTTCCTGGTGTTTTCAAACAAAGTACTGACAAGGCTTCTATCTTCCCGAAACAAGATCTGAGTTGGGAGAGGCTTTCGATACAAGTTCGTTCTCAAGCAGTGGTATATGGCACAGTATTTGTGCCTTCGCTTTTAACGTCGGGACTTTCCTCCATTTTCTTCCCTGTAGATGGTAGTGGAAAGGCGATTTCTCTACCGTTTTGTTCCTTGAGAGCTGAGTGTTAGACACTTACACCTATATCTCCAAAGGCTTCACGCTTCCCGAACCAAGAGGTTAGCAGGAAATCCTGTTGGACGTGGCCTTGTTTCTCTGAGTTCAGTGGAAGGCGCTGCTGAGGCGAGCTCGCGTACATTTGAAGGCCCTTCCAACTTCATGACACAAGACTTTCGTGCAGAGAAACCCTCCACACAACGTGTTCCTCACCGTAGTGTACCGCGCTTTCCGTCTCTTTCCTTTTACACTACGTTGTAAAAAGGTGCTTCCATCCGTAGGGAAAGAGCTGGTCGTCGAAGGACGGCAAACCTCTAGATTTGTTCTTAGAGTTAACCATGGGTAGGCAATCCTCCTTATGCTTCCTCACATAATACATATCCATACTCATCCTTCCTCATGGAACGGCCGCACTTCCACAGCGGTGTTTTGTAGAAATAAGTGTATAGCACTTTCCTTACGCTTCCTCCGATTTACAGACACACACCTCTATAGGGGACAACTTGTGACTTGGTGGTAACATTCGACCCACATTTTTCTTCACAATTCAGCCTATGGCATTTTCCTTGCGCTTTCACGCGAAGAACTGAAAACACTTCTAGCTTCCTGAAACAAGATCTGAGGAGGGAGAAACTTTCGACACAACTTCTTTCTCAAGCAGTGGTACATGACACAGTATTTGTGCCTTCACTGCGAACGTTGGAAATTGCTTCCATCTTCGTCCCTGTAGGTGGTAGTGGAAAGACTATTTCCCTGCAGCTTTGTTTCTTGAGAGGTGAGTATAAGAACCTTCCCTTAGAGAGCAGCACATATATCTCCAAGGGCTTCTATCTTCAAGAACCAAGATGTTCGCACGAAAACCTGTTTGACGAGGCCTTCTTTCTCAGAGTTCAGTGTAAGGCTACTAGGCCTGAAGGGAGCCCACGTCCATTTGAAGACCCATCCACCTGCATGACACAGGACTTAAAGGAGAGAAACCCTCTGCACAACGTGTTCCCCGCTGTACAGGAAGGCACGTTCCACCTCTTTCCTTGCACACAATGTTTAACAAGCTGCTTCCAACCTTACGAAAAGAGATGGTAGTCGAAGGACGGCAACACTCTAGATTTGTTCTTAGAGTTAAAGAAACGAGTGCCATCTTCCTTAGGCTTGCTCACATCCTCCATTTCCATACATCGTTCTTCATGTCACGACTGTAGGCACATTCGCCACGGAGAGTTAAGTCTAGACCATGTCCCTTACGCGTTCACACCCGCTAGGGAAAACACTTTCATCGCACTGAAACCATAGGACAGCTGAGGGAAGCCTACTTCAGAAGAGGTTTCTCCAGCACCGTCACAGGGCCCATTCAAGATGCCTTCACCGTTTCATGCTAAAGTGCTTCTCATCCTTACGTGTATGGCTTTCCTGATGGATTTCCTTCTCACAATGAAAACCTTGACACGTTCCATCTGTTCTCTCTCCTACTCTTGAAAACACTTCCCACGGAACAAGATTCGAATGGGGACAGACATTCTACACTAAGTATGTCTGTGGGACAGGCACGGGGCACATTCCTTGCGATTTCACACTTTACATTGGAAAAGTCTACCATGTTCAGGGTGAGATGTTAGTAGAAACACGGTTTCTCTGCAGTGGTGTTTCTTCAGACTGATTAGTACTCCCTTGGTTTAGGATTCAACACATACGTTCTGTGAGTATGAATTCCTCGCGAACCCAGGTGGGAGCTCGAAGTCGCGTTTGAGATAGACTTGGTTCTCACAGATTTGTGTATGCCTTTCCTCTGCCTAACTCGCATACTTTGGAAGACGCTTCTATCTTCGTGACCCATGCATGGTGTTCGTTGAGAAAAGCCCTCCGTAAGAAGTTGTTCCGCGAGTAAGGTCGATCACGCTTCCCCTCTGCTTTCTTTCACACTTTGCCTCAAGCCGCTTCGTTTCTTAGCAGAGGAGGTGGCAGTCGAAAGACCGCACCTCCACAGCGCTGTTTTGTAGACCCAAGTGTATAGCACATTCCTTACGCTTCCTCTCATTTCCAGACATACACCTCTCTAGGAGACAACGAGTGTTTTGCTTATGCTTCTCTCTACCGAAACAAGATCTGAGTTGGGAGAAGCTTTCGACACGACTTCTTTCTCAAGCAGCGCTATATGGCCCAGTACCTGTGCCTTCGCTGTGACCGTTGGAACGTTCTTCCATCTTCTTCCCAGTAGATGGCAGTAGAAGGACTATCTCCCTCTACCGTGTTGTTCCTTGAGAGGTGAGTGTAAGGCACTGACACATATAGCTCAGAAGGCTTCATTCTTCCCGAACCAAGATGTGAGCTCGAAATCAGTTTTCACATGCCGTTGTTTCTCTGAGTTCAGCGTAAGGCTCTGCTGAGGCTAGCTCGCCTACATTTGAAGGCCTTCCAACTTCATGACAGAAGCCTTCACACTTGGTGTAAAGCCGCTTCGATCCTTAGGAAAGCAGAAGGGAGTCGAAGGACCGCTCCTCCACAGCATTGTTCTTGAAGAATTAATTGCAGAGCTCGTTGCTTATGCTTCCTCCGATTTCCATACACACACCTCTATAGGGGACAACTTGTGAGTTGGTGATAACATTCGACCCACATTTTTCTTTACAATTCAGCCTATGGCATTTTCCTTACGCTTTCACGCAAAGAACTGAAAATGTTTCTAGCTTCCTGAAACAAGATCTGAGTAGGGAGAAACTTTCGACACAACTTCTTTCTCAAGCAGTGGTACCTGACACAGATTTGTGCCTTCACTGCGAACGTTGGAAATTGCTTCCATCTTCATCCCTGTAGGTGGTAGTGGAAAGACTATTTCCCTGCAGCTTTGTTTCTTGAGAGGTGAGTATAAGAACCTTCCCTTAGAGAGCAACACATATATCTCCAAGGGCTTCTATCTTCAAGAACCAAGATGTTCGCACGAAAACCTGTTTGACGAGGCCTTCTTTCTCAGAGTTCAGTGTAAGGCTACCAGGCCTGAAGGGAGCCCACGTCCATTTGAAGCCCCATCCACCTGCATGACACAGGACTTAAAGGAGAGAAGCTCTCTGCACAACGTGTTTCCCGATGTACAGGAATGCGCGTTCCACCTCTTTCCTTGCACACAAGGTTTAACAAGCTGCTTCCTTCCTTACTAAAAGAGATGGTAGTCGAAGGACGGCAACAAAATAGATTTGTTCTTAGAGTTAAACAAACGTATGCCATCTTCCTTAGGCTTGCTCACATCATCCATTTCCATACATTGTTCTTCATGTCATGACTGTAGGCACATTCGACACGGAGAGTTAAGTCTAGCCCATGTCCCTTGCGCCTTCACCCCCACTACGGAAAACATTTTCATCTCACTGAAACCATAGGACACCTGAGGGAAGCCTACTTCAGAAGAGGTTTCTCCAGCACCGTCACAGGGCCCTTTCAAGATGCCTTCTCCGTTTCATGCTAAAGTTCTTCTCATTCTTACGTGTATGGCTTTCCTAATGGATTTCTTTCTCACAGTGAAAACCTTGACACGTTCCATCTGCTCTCTCTCCTACTCTTGAAAACACTTCTCACAGAACAAGGTTCGAATGGGGACAGACATTCTACAGTAAGTATGTCTGTGGGACAGGCACGGGGCACATTCCTTGCGATTTCACACTTACATGGGTAACGTCTACCATGTTCAGGGAAGATGTTAGTAGAAACACGGTTTCTCTGCAGTGGTGTTTCTTCAGACTGCATAGTACTCCCTTTGTTTAGGATTCAGCCCATACGTTTTGTGACTATGAATTCCTCGCGAACCCAGATGGGAGCTCGAAGTCGCGTTTGAGATGGACTTGCTTCGCAGAGATTCATGTATGCCTTTCCTTTGGCGAAGTCACATACATTTGAAAACCCTTCCCTCTTCGTGACCCATGGTGTTCGTTGAGAAAAGCCCTCCATAAGAAGTTGTTCGGCGACTAAGGTATGTCTCTCTTCCTTCCCCTCCGTACTCTTTCACACTTTGCTTCAAGCCGCTTCGTTCCTTAGCAAAGCAGATGGCAGTCGAAGGACCGCACCGCCACAGCGTTGTTTCTTCGACTTAAGTGTATCACACGTCCCTTATGCTTCCTCCTATTTCCAGACACACACCTCTCTAGGGGACTACTAGTGGGTTGGTTGTCACATTCGACCCACATTTTTCTTCACAATTCAGCGTGTGGCGTTTTCCTGGTGTTTTCAAACAAAGTACTGACAAGGCTTCTATCTTCCCGAAACAAGATCTGAGTTGGGAGAGGCTTTCGATACAAGTTCGTTCTCAAGCAGTGGTATATGGCACAGTATTTGTGCCTTCGCTTTTAACGTCGGGACTTTCCTCCATTTTCTTCCCTGTAGATGGTAGTGGAAAGGCGATTTCTCTACCGTTTTGTTCCTTGAGAGCTGAGTGTTAGACACTTACACCTATATCTCCAAAGGCTTCACGCTTCCCGAACCAAGAGGTTAGCAGGAAATCCTGTTGGACGTGGCCTTGTTTCTCTGAGTTCAGTGGAAGGCGCTGCTGAGGCGAGCTCGCGTACATTTGAAGGCCCTTCCAACTTCATGACACAAGACTTTCGTGCAGAGAAACCCTCCACACAACGTGTTCCTCACCGTAGTGTACCGCGCTTTCCGTCTCTTTCCTTTTACACTACGTTGTAAAAAGGTGCTTCCATCCGTAGGGAAAGAGCTGGTCGTCGAAGGACGGCAAACCTCTAGATTTGTTCTTAGAGTTAACCATGGGTAGGCAATCCTCCTTATGCTTCCTCACATAATACATATCCATACTCATCCTTCCTCATGGAACGGCCGCACTTCCACAGCGGTGTTTTGTAGAAATAAGTGTATAGCACTTTCCTTACGCTTCCTCCGATTTACAGACACACACCTCTATAGGGGACAACTTGTGACTTGGTGGTAACATTCGACCCACATTTTTCTTCACAATTCAGCCTATGGCATTTTCCTTGCGCTTTCACGCGAAGAACTGAAAACACTTCTAGCTTCCTGAAACAAGATCTGAGGAGGGAGAAACTTTCGACACAACTTCTTTCTCAAGCAGTGGTACATGACACAGTATTTGTGCCTTCACTGCGAACGTTGGAAATTGCTTCCATCTTCGTCCCTGTAGGTGGTAGTGGAAAGACTATTTCCCTGCAGCTTTGTTTCTTGAGAGGTGAGTATAAGAACCTTCCCTTAGAGAGCAGCACATATATCTCCAAGGGCTTCTATCTTCAAGAACCAAGATGTTCGCACGAAAACCTGTTTGACGAGGCCTTCTTTCTCAGAGTTCAGTGTAAGGCTACTAGGCCTGAAGGGAGCCCACGTCCATTTGAAGACCCATCCACCTGCATGACACAGGACTTAAAGGAGAGAAACCCTCTGCACAACGTGTTCCCCGCTGTACAGGAAGGCACGTTCCACCTCTTTCCTTGCACACAATGTTTAACAAGCTGCTTCCAACCTTACGAAAAGAGATGGTAGTCGAAGGACGGCAACACTCTAGATTTGTTCTTAGAGTTAAAGAAACGAGTGCCATCTTCCTTAGGCTTGCTCACATCCTCCATTTCCATACATCGTTCTTCATGTCACGACTGTAGGCACATTCGCCACGGAGAGTTAAGTCTAGACCATGTCCCTTACGCGTTCACACCCGCTAGGGAAAACACTTTCATCGCACTGAAACCATAGGACAGCTGAGGGAAGCCTACTTCAGAAGAGGTTTCTCCAGCACCGTCACAGGGCCCATTCAAGATGCCTTCACCGTTTCATGCTAAAGTGCTTCTCATCCTTACGTGTATGGCTTTCCTGATGGATTTCCTTCTCACAATGAAAACCTTGACACGTTCCATCTGTTCTCTCTCCTACTCTTGAAAACACTTCCCACGGAACAAGATTCGAATGGGGACAGACATTCTACACTAAGTATGTCTGTGGGACAGGCACGGGGCACATTCCTTGCGATTTCACACTTTACATTGGAAAAGTCTACCATGTTCAGGGTGAGATGTTAGTAGAAACACGGTTTCTCTGCAGTGGTGTTTCTTCAGACTGATTAGTACTCCCTTGGTTTAGGATTCAACACATACGTTCTGTGAGTATGAATTCCTCGCGAACCCAGGTGGGAGCTCGAAGTCGCGTTTGAGATAGACTTGGTTCTCACAGATTTGTGTATGCCTTTCCTCTGCCTAACTCGCATACTTTGGAAGACGCTTCTATCTTCGTGACCCATGCATGGTGTTCGTTGAGAAAAGCCCTCCGTAAGAAGTTGTTCCGCGAGTAAGGTCGATCACGCTTCCCCTCTGCTTTCTTTCACACTTTGCCTCAAGCCGCTTCGTTTCTTAGCAGAGGAGGTGGCAGTCGAAAGACCGCACCTCCACAGCGCTGTTTTGTAGACCCAAGTGTATAGCACATTCCTTACGCTTCCTCTCATTTCCAGACATACACCTCTCTAGGAGACAACGAGTGTTTTGCTTATGCTTCTCTCTACCGAAACAAGATCTGAGTTGGGAGAAGCTTTCGACACGACTTCTTTCTCAAGCAGCGCTATATGGCCCAGTACCTGTGCCTTCGCTGTGACCGTTGGAACGTTCTTCCATCTTCTTCCCAGTAGATGGCAGTAGAAGGACTATCTCCCTCTACCGTGTTGTTCCTTGAGAGGTGAGTGTAAGGCACTGACACATATAGCTCAGAAGGCTTCATTCTTCCCGAACCAAGATGTGAGCTCGAAATCAGTTTTCACATGCCGTTGTTTCTCTGAGTTCAGCGTAAGGCTCTGCTGAGGCTAGCTCGCCTACATTTGAAGGCCTTCCAACTTCATGACAGAAGCCTTCACACTTGGTGTAAAGCCGCTTCGATCCTTAGGAAAGCAGAAGGGAGTCGAAGGACCGCTCCTCCACAGCATTGTTCTTGAAGAATTAATTGCAGAGCTCGTTGCTTATGCTTCCTCCGATTTCCATACACACACCTCTATAGGGGACAACTTGTGAGTTGGTGATAACATTCGACCCACATTTTTCTTTACAATTCAGCCTATGGCATTTTCCTTACGCTTTCACGCAAAGAACTGAAAATGTTTCTAGCTTCCTGAAACAAGATCTGAGTAGGGAGAAACTTTCGACACAACTTCTTTCTCAAGCAGTGGTACCTGACACAGATTTGTGCCTTCACTGCGAACGTTGGAAATTGCTTCCATCTTCATCCCTGTAGGTGGTAGTGGAAAGACTATTTCCCTGCAGCTTTGTTTCTTGAGAGGTGAGTATAAGAACCTTCCCTTAGAGAGCAACACATATATCTCCAAGGGCTTCTATCTTCAAGAACCAAGATGTTCGCACGAAAACCTGTTTGACGAGGCCTTCTTTCTCAGAGTTCAGTGTAAGGCTACCAGGCCTGAAGGGAGCCCACGTCCATTTGAAGCCCCATCCACCTGCATGACACAGGACTTAAAGGAGAGAAGCTCTCTGCACAACGTGTTTCCCGATGTACAGGAATGCGCGTTCCACCTCTTTCCTTGCACACAAGGTTTAACAAGCTGCTTCCTTCCTTACTAAAAGAGATGGTAGTCGAAGGACGGCAACAAAATAGATTTGTTCTTAGAGTTAAACAAACGTATGCCATCTTCCTTAGGCTTGCTCACATCCTCCATTTCCATACATTGTTCTTCATGTCATGACTGTAGGCACATTCGACACGGAGAGTTAAGTCTAGCCCATGTCCCTTGCGCCTTCACCCCCACTACGGAAAACATTTTCATCTCACTGAAACCATAGGACACCTGAGGGAAGCCTACTTCAGAAGAGGTTTCTCCAGCACCGTCACAGGGCCCTTTCAAGATGCCTTCTCCGTTTCATGCTAAAGTTCTTCTCATTCTTACGTGTATGGCTTTCCTAATGGATTTCTTTCTCACAGTGAAAACCTTGACACGTTCCATCTGCTCTCTCTCCTACTCTTGAAAACACTTCTCACAGAACAAGGTTCGAATGGGGACAGACATTCTACAGTAAGTATGTCTGTGGGACAGGCACGGGGCACATTCCTTGCGATTTCACACTTACATGGGTAACGTCTACCATGTTCAGGGAAGATGTTAGTAGAAACACGGTTTCTCTGCAGTGGTGTTTCTTCAGACTGCATAGTACTCCCTTTGTTTAGGATTCAGCCCATACGTTTTGTGACTATGAATTCCTCGCGAACCCAGATGGGAGCTCGAAGTCGCGTTTGAGATGGACTTGCTTCGCAGAGATTCATGTATGCCTTTCCTTTGGCGAAGTCACATACATTTGAAAACCCTTCCCTCTTCGTGACCCATGGTGTTCGTTGAGAAAAGCCCTCCATAAGAAGTTGTTCGGCGACTAAGGTATGTCTCTCTTCCTTCCCCTCCGTACTCTTTCACACTTTGCTTCAAGCCGCTTCGTTCCTTAGCAAAGCAGATGGCAGTCGAAGGACCGCACCGCCACAGCGTTGTTTCTTCGACTTAAGTGTATCACACGTCCCTTATGCTTCCTCCTATTTCCAGACACACACCTCTCTAGGGGACTACTAGTGGGTTGGTTGTCACATTCGACCCACATTTTTCTTCACAATTCAGCGTGTGGCGTTTTCCTGGTGTTTTCAAACAAAGTACTGACAAGGCTTCTATCTTCCCGAAACAAGATCTGAGTTGGGAGAGGCTTTCGATACAAGTTCGTTCTCAAGCAGTGGTATATGGCACAGTATTTGTGCCTTCGCTTTTAACGTCGGGACTTTCCTCCATTTTCTTCCCTGTAGATGGTAGTGGAAAGGCGATTTCTCTACCGTTTTGTTCCTTGAGAGCTGAGTGTTAGACACTTACACCTATATCTCCAAAGGCTTCACGCTTCCCGAACCAAGAGGTTAGCAGGAAATCCTGTTGGACGTGGCCTTGTTTCTCTGAGTTCAGTGGAAGGCGCTGCTGAGGCGAGCTCGCGTACATTTGAAGGCCCTTCCAACTTCATGACACAAGACTTTCGTGCAGAGAAACCCTCCACACAACGTGTTCCTCACCGTAGTGTACCGCGCTTTCCGTCTCTTTCCTTTTACACTACGTTGTAAAAAGGTGCTTCCATCCGTAGGGAAAGAGCTGGTCGTCGAAGGACGGCAAACCTCTAGATTTGTTCTTAGAGTTAACCATGGGTAGGCAATCCTCCTTATGCTTCCTCACATAATACATATCCATACTCATCCTTCCTCATGGAACGGCCGCACTTCCACAGCGGTGTTTTGTAGAAATAAGTGTATAGCACTTTCCTTACGCTTCCTCCGATTTACAGACACACACCTCTATAGGGGACAACTTGTGACTTGGTGGTAACATTCGACCCACATTTTTCTTCACAATTCAGCCTATGGCATTTTCCTTGCGCTTTCACGCGAAGAACTGAAAACACTTCTAGCTTCCTGAAACAAGATCTGAGGAGGGAGAAACTTTCGACACAACTTCTTTCTCAAGCAGCGGTACATGACACAGTATTTGTGCCTTCACTGCGAACGTTGGAAATTGCTTCCATCTTCGTCCCTGTAGGTGGTAGTGGAAAGACTATTTCCCTGCAGCTTTGTTTCTTGAGAGGTGAGTATAAGAACCTTCCCTTAGAGAGCAGCACATATATCTCCAAGGGCTTCTATCTTCAAGAACCAAGATGTTCGCACGAAAACCTGTTTGACGAGGCCTTCTTTCTCAGAGTTCAGTGTAAGGCTACTAGGCCTGAAGGGAGCCCACGTCCATTTGAAGACCCATCCACCTGCATGACACAGGACTTAAAGGAGAGAAACCCTCTGCACAACGTGTTCCCCGCTGTACAGGAAGGCACGTTCCACCTCTTTCCTTGCACACAATGTTTAACAAGCTGCTTCCAACCTTACGAAAAGAGATGGTAGTCGAAGGACGGCAACACTCTAGATTTGTTCTTAGAGTTAAAGAAACGAGTGCCATCTTCCTTAGGCTTGCTCACATCATCCATTTCCATACATCGTTCTTCATGTCACGACTGTAGGCACATTCGCCACGGAGAGTTAAGTCTAGACCATGTCCCTTACGCGTTCACACCCGCTAGGGAAAACACTTTCATCGCACTGAAACCATAGGACAGCTGAGGGAAGCCTACTTCAGAAGAGGTTTCTCCAGCACCGTCACAGGGCCCATTCAAGATGCCTTCACCGTTTCATGCTAAAGTGCTTCTCATCCTTACGTGTATGGCTTTCCTGATGGATTTCCTTCTCACAATGAAAACCTTGACACGTTCCATCTGTTCTCTCTCCTACTCTTGAAAACACTTCCCACGGAACAAGATTCGAATGGGGACAGACATTCTACACTAAGTATGTCTGTGGGACAGGCACGGGGCACATTCCTTGCGATTTCACACTTTACATTGGAAAAGTCTACCATGTTCAGGGTGAGATGTTAGTAGAAACACGGTTTCTCTGCAGTGGTGTTTCTTCAGACTGATTAGTACTCCCTTGGTTTAGGATTCAACACATACGTTCTGTGAGTATGAATTCCTCGCGAACCCAGGTGGGAGCTCGAAGTCGCGTTTGAGATAGACTTGGTTCTCACAGATTTGTGTATGCCTTTCCTCTGCCTAACTCGCATACTTTGGAAGACGCTTCTATCTTCGTGACCCATGCATGGTGTTCGTTGAGAAAAGCCCTCCGTAAGAAGTTGTTCCGCGAGTAAGGTCGATCACGCTTCCCCTCTGCTTTCTTTCACACTTTGCCTCAAGCCGCTTCGTTTCTTAGCAGAGGAGGTGGCAGTCGAAAGACCGCACCTCCACAGCGCTGTTTTGTAGACCCAAGTGTATAGCACATTCCTTACGCTTCCTCTCATTTCCAGACATACACCTCTCTAGGAGACAACGAGTGTTTTGCTTATGCTTCTCTCTACCGAAACAAGATCTGAGTTGGGAGAAGCTTTCGACACGACTTCTTTCTCAAGCAGCGCTATATGGCCCAGTACCTGTGCCTTCGCTGTGACCGTTGGAACGTTCTTCCATCTTCTTCCCAGTAGATGGCAGTAGAAGGACTATCTCCCTCTACCGTGTTGTTCCTTGAGAGGTGAGTGTAAGGCACTGACACATATAGCTCAGAAGGCTTCATTCTTCCCGAACCAAGATGTGAGCTCGAAATCAGTTTTCACATGCCGTTGTTTCTCTGAGTTCAGCGTAAGGCTCTGCTGAGGCTAGCTCGCCTACATTTGAAGGCCTTCCAACTTCATGACAGAAGCCTTCACACTTGGTGTAAAGCCGCTTCGATCCTTAGGAAAGCAGAAGGGAGTCGAAGGACCGCTCCTCCACAGCATTGTTCTTGAAGAATTAATTGCAGAGCTCGTTGCTTATGCTTCCTCCGATTTCCATACACACACCTCTATAGGGGACAACTTGTGAGTTGGTGATAACATTCGACCCACATTTTTCTTTACAATTCAGCCTATGGCATTTTCCTTACGCTTTCACGCAAAGAACTGAAAATGTTTCTAGCTTCCTGAAACAAGATCTGAGTAGGGAGAAACTTTCGACACAACTTCTTTCTCAAGCAGTGGTACCTGACACAGATTTGTGCCTTCACTGCGAACGTTGGAAATTGCTTCCATCTTCATCCCTGTAGGTGGTAGTGGAAAGACTATTTCCCTGCAGCTTTGTTTCTTGAGAGGTGAGTATAAGAACCTTCCCTTAGAGAGCAACACATATATCTCCAAGGGCTTCTATCTTCAAGAACCAAGATGTTCGCACGAAAACCTGTTTGACGAGGCCTTCTTTCTCAGAGTTCAGTGTAAGGCTACCAGGCCTGAAGGGAGCCCACGTCCATTTGAAGCCCCATCCACCTGCATGACACAGGACTTAAAGGAGAGAAGCTCTCTGCACAACGTGTTTCCCGATGTACAGGAATGCGCGTTCCACCTCTTTCCTTGCACACAAGGTTTAACAAGCTGCTTCCTTCCTTACTAAAAGAGATGGTAGTCGAAGGACGGCAACAAAATAGATTTGTTCTTAGAGTTAAACAAACGTATGCCATCTTCCTTAGGCTTGCTCACATCCTCCATTTCCATACATTGTTCTTCATGTCATGACTGTAGGCACATTCGACACGGAGAGTTAAGTCTAGCCCATGTCCCTTGCGCCTTCACCCCCACTACGGAAAACATTTTCATCTCACTGAAACCATAGGACACCTGAGGGAAGCCTACTTCAGAAGAGGTTTCTCCAGCACCGTCACAGGGCCCTTTCAAGATGCCTTCTCCGTTTCATGCTAAAGTTCTTCTCATTCTTACGTGTATGGCTTTCCTAATGGATTTCTTTCTCACAGTGAAAACCTTGACACGTTCCATCTGCTCTCTCTCCTACTCTTGAAAACACTTCTCACAGAACAAGGTTCGAATGGGGACAGACATTCTACAGTAAGTATGTCTGTGGGACAGGCACGGGGCACATTCCTTGCGATTTCACACTTACATGGGTAACGTCTACCATGTTCAGGGAAGATGTTAGTAGAAACACGGTTTCTCTGCAGTGGTGTTTCTTCAGACTGCATAGTACTCCCTTTGTTTAGGATTCAGCCCATACGTTTTGTGACTATGAATTCCTCGCGAACCCAGATGGGAGCTCGAAGTCGCGTTTGAGATGGACTTGCTTCGCAGAGATTCATGTATGCCTTTCCTTTGGCGAAGTCACATACATTTGAAAACCCTTCCCTCTTCGTGACCCATGGTGTTCCTTGAGAAAAGCCCTCCATAAGAAGTTGTTCGGCGACTAAGGTATGTCTCTCTTCCTTCCCCTCCGTACTCTTTCACACTTTGCTTCAAGCCGCTTCGTTCCTTAGCAAAGCAGATGGCAGTCGAAGGACCGCACCGCCACAGCGTTGTTTCTTCGACTTAAGTGTATCACACGTCCCTTATGCTTCCTCCTATTTCCAGACACACACCTCTCTAGGGGACTACTAGTGGGTTGGTTGTCACATTCGACCCACATTTTTCTTCACAATTCAGCGTGTGGCGTTTTCCTGGTGTTTTCAAACAAAGTACTGACAAGGCTTCTATCTTCCCGAAACAAGATCTGAGTTGGGAGAGGCTTTCGATACAAGTTCGTTCTCAAGCAGTGGTATATGGCACAGTATTTGTGCCTTCGCTTTTAACGTCGGGACTTTCCTCCATTTTCTTCCCTGTAGATGGTAGTGGAAAGGCGATTTCTCTACCGTTTTGTTCCTTGAGAGCTGAGTGTTAGACACTTACACCTATATCTCCAAAGGCTTCACGCTTCCCGAACCAAGAGGTTAGCAGGAAATCCTGTTGGACGTGGCCTTGTTTCTCTGAGTTCAGTGGAAGGCGCTGCTGAGGCGAGCTCGCGTACATTTGAAGGCCCTTCCAACTTCATGACACAAGACTTTCGTGCAGAGAAACCCTCCACACAACGTGTTCCTCACCGTAGTGTACCGCGCTTTCCGTCTCTTTCCTTTTACACTACGTTGTAAAAAGGTGCTTCCATCCGTAGGGAAAGAGCTGGTCGTCGAAGGACGGCAAACCTCTAGATTTGTTCTTAGAGTTAACCATGGGTAGGCAATCCTCCTTATGCTTCCTCACATAATACATATCCATACTCATCCTTCCTCATGGAACGGCCGCACTTCCACAGCGGTGTTTTGTAGAAATAAGTGTATAGCACTTTCCTTACGCTTCCTCCGATTTACAGACACACACCTCTATAGGGGACAACTTGTGACTTGGTGGTAACATTCGACCCACATTTTTCTTCACAATTCAGCCTATGGCATTTTCCTTGCGCTTTCACGCGAAGAACTGAAAACACTTCTAGCTTCCTGAAACAAGATCTGAGGAGGGAGAAACTTTCGACACAACTTCTTTCTCAAGCAGTGGTACATGACACAGTATTTGTGCCTTCACTGCGAACGTTGGAAATTGCTTCCATCTTCGTCCCTGTAGGTGGTAGTGGAAAGACTATTTCCCTGCAGCTTTGTTTCTTGAGAGGTGAGTATAAGAACCTTCCCTTAGAGAGCAGCACATATATCTCCAAGGGCTTCTATCTTCAAGAACCAAGATGTTCGCACGAAAACCTGTTTGACGAGGCCTTCTTTCTCAGAGTTCAGTGTAAGGCTACTAGGCCTGAAGGGAGCCCACGTCCATTTGAAGACCCATCCACCTGCATGACACAGGACTTAAAGGAGAGAAACCCTCTGCACAACGTGTTCCCCGCTGTACAGGAAGGCACGTTCCACCTCTTTCCTTGCACACAATGTTTAACAAGCTGCTTCCAACCTTACGAAAAGAGATGGTAGTCGAAGGACGGCAACACTCTAGATTTGTTCTTAGAGTTAAAGAAACGAGTGCCATCTTCCTTAGGCTTGCTCACATCATCCATTTCCATACATCGTTCTTCATGTCACGACTGTAGGCACATTCGCCACGGAGAGTTAAGTCTAGACCATGTCCCTTACGCGTTCACACCCGCTAGGGAAAACACTTTCATCGCACTGAAACCATAGGACAGCTGAGGGAAGCCTACTTCAGAAGAGGTTTCTCCAGCACCGTCACAGGGCCCATTCAAGATGCCTTCACCGTTTCATGCTAAAGTGCTTCTCATCCTTACGTGTATGGCTTTCCTGATGGATTTCCTTCTCACAATGAAAACCTTGACACGTTCCATCTGTTCTCTCTCCTACTCTTGAAAACACTTCCCACGGAACAAGATTCGAATGGGGACAGACATTCTACACTAAGTATGTCTGTGGGACAGGCACGGGGCACATTCCTTGCGATTTCACACTTTACATTGGAAAAGTCTACCATGTTCAGGGTGAGATGTTAGTAGAAACACGGTTTCTCTGCAGTGGTGTTTCTTCAGACTGATTAGTACTCCCTTGGTTTAGGATTCAACACATACGTTCTGTGAGTATGAATTCCTCGCGAACCCAGGTGGGAGCTCGAAGTCGCGTTTGAGATAGACTTGGTTCTCACAGATTTGTGTATGCCTTTCCTCTGCCTAACTCGCATACTTTGGAAGACGCTTCTATCTTCGTGACCCATGCATGGTGTTCGTTGAGAAAAGCCCTCCGTAAGAAGTTGTTCCGCGAGTAAGGTCGATCACGCTTCCCCTCTGCTTTCTTTCACACTTTGCCTCAAGCCGCTTCGTTTCTTAGCAGAGGAGGTGGCAGTCGAAAGACCGCACCTCCACAGCGCTGTTTTGTAGACCCAAGTGTATAGCACATTCCTTACGCTTCCTCTCATTTCCAGACATACACCTCTCTAGGAGACAACGAGTGTTTTGCTTATGCTTCTCTCTACCGAAACAAGATCTGAGTTGGGAGAAGCTTTCGACACGACTTCTTTCTCAAGCAGCGCTATATGGCCCAGTACCTGTGCCTTCGCTGTGACCGTTGGAACGTTCTTCCATCTTCTTCCCAGTAGATGGCAGTAGAAGGACTATCTCCCTCTACCGTGTTGTTCCTTGAGAGGTGAGTGTAAGGCACTGACACATATAGCTCAGAAGGCTTCATTCTTCCCGAACCAAGATGTGAGCTCGAAATCAGTTTTCACATGCCGTTGTTTCTCTGAGTTCAGCGTAAGGCTCTGCTGAGGCTAGCTCGCCTACATTTGAAGGCCTTCCAACTTCATGACAGAAGCCTTCACACTTGGTGTAAAGCCGCTTCGATCCTTAGGAAAGCAGAAGGGAGTCGAAGGACCGCTCCTCCACAGCATTGTTCTTGAAGAATTAATTGCAGAGCTCGTTGCTTATGCTTCCTCCGATTTCCATACACACACCTCTATAGGGGACAACTTGTGAGTTGGTGATAACATTCGACCCACATTTTTCTTTACAATTCAGCCTATGGCATTTTCCTTACGCTTTCACGCAAAGAACTGAAAATGTTTCTAGCTTCCTGAAACAAGATCTGAGTAGGGAGAAACTTTCGACACAACTTCTTTCTCAAGCAGTGGTACCTGACACAGATTTGTGCCTTCACTGCGAACGTTGGAAATTGCTTCCATCTTCATCCCTGTAGGTGGTAGTGGAAAGACTATTTCCCTGCAGCTTTGTTTCTTGAGAGGTGAGTATAAGAACCTTCCCTTAGAGAGCAACACATATATCTCCAAGGGCTTCTATCTTCAAGAACCAAGATGTTCGCACGAAAACCTGTTTGACGAGGCCTTCTTTCTCAGAGTTCAGTGTAAGGCTACCAGGCCTGAAGGGAGCCCACGTCCATTTGAAGCCCCATCCACCTGCATGACACAGGACTTAAAGGAGAGAAGCTCTCTGCACAAGGTGTTTCCCGATGTACAGGAATGCGCGTTCCACCTCTTTCCTTGCACACAAGGTTTAACAAGCTGCTTCCTTCCTTACTAAAAGAGATGGTAGTCGAAGGACGGCAACAAAATAGATTTGTTCTTAGAGTTAAACAAACGTATGCCATCTTCCTTAGGCTTGCTCACATCATCCATTTCCATACATTGTTCTTCATGTCATGACTGTAGGCACATTCGACACGGAGAGTTAAGTCTAGCCCATGTCCCTTGCGCCTTCACCCCCACTACGGAAAACATTTTCATCTCACTGAAACCATAGGACACCTGAGGGAAGCCTACTTCAGAAGAGGTTTCTCCAGCACCGTCACAGGGCCCTTTCAAGATGCCTTCTCCGTTTCATGCTAAAGTTCTTCTCATTCTTACGTGTATGGCTTTCCTAATGGATTTCTTTCTCACAGTGAAAACCTTGACACGTTCCATCTGCTCTCTCTCCTACTCTTGAAAACACTTCTCACAGAACAAGGTTCGAATGGGGACAGACATTCTACAGTAAGTATGTCTGTGGGACAGGCACGGGGCACATTCCTTGCGATTTCACACTTACATGGGTAACGTCTACCATGTTCAGGGAAGATGTTAGTAGAAACACGGTTTCTCTGCAGTGGTGTTTCTTCAGACTGCATAGTACTCCCTTTGTTTAGGATTCAGCCCATACGTTTTGTGACTATGAATTCCTCGCGAACCCAGATGGGAGCTCGAAGTCGCGTTTGAGATGGACTTGCTTCGCAGAGATTCATGTATGCCTTTCCTTTGGCGAAGTCACATACATTTGAAAACCCTTCCCTCTTCGTGACCCATGGTGTTCCTTGAGAAAAGCCCTCCATAAGAAGTTGTTCGGCGACTAAGGTATGTCTCTCTTCCTTCCCCTCCGTACTCTTTCACACTTTGCTTCAAGCCGCTTCGTTCCTTAGCAAAGCAGATGGCAGTCGAAGGACCGCACCGCCACAGCGTTGTTTCTTCGACTTAAGTGTATCACACGTCCCTTATGCTTCCTCCTATTTCCAGACACACACCTCTCTAGGGGACTACTAGTGGGTTGGTTGTCACATTCGACCCACATTTTTCTTCACAATTCAGCGTGTGGCGTTTTCCTGGTGTTTTCAAACAAAGTACTGACAAGGCTTCTATCTTCCCGAAACAAGATCTGAGTTGGGAGAGGCTTTCGATACAAGTTCGTTCTCAAGCAGTGGTATATGGCACAGTATTTGTGCCTTCGCTTTTAACGTCGGGACTTTCCTCCATTTTCTTCCCTGTAGATGGTAGTGGAAAGGCGATTTCTCTACCGTTTTGTTCCTTGAGAGCTGAGTGTTAGACACTTACACCTATATCTCCAAAGGCTTCACGCTTCCCGAACCAAGAGGTTAGCAGGAAATCCTGTTGGACGTGGCCTTGTTTCTCTGAGTTCAGTGGAAGGCGCTGCTGAGGCGAGCTCGCGTACATTTGAAGGCCCTTCCAACTTCATGACACAAGACTTTCGTGCAGAGAAACCCTCCACACAACGTGTTCCTCACCGTAGTGTACCGCGCTTTCCGTCTCTTTCCTTTTACACTACGTTGTAAAAAGGTGCTTCCATCCGTAGGGAAAGAGCTGGTCGTCGAAGGACGGCAAACCTCTAGATTTGTTCTTAGAGTTAACCATGGGTAGGCAATCCTCCTTATGCTTCCTCACATAATACATATCCATACTCATCCTTCCTCATGGAACGGCCGCACTTCCACAGCGGTGTTTTGTAGAAATAAGTGTATAGCACTTTCCTTACGCTTCCTCCGATTTACAGACACACACCTCTATAGGGGACAACTTGTGACTTGGTGGTAACATTCGACCCACATTTTTCTTCACAATTCAGCCTATGGCATTTTCCTTGCGCTTTCACGCGAAGAACTGAAAACACTTCTAGCTTCCTGAAACAAGATCTGAGGAGGGAGAAACTTTCGACACAACTTCTTTCTCAAGCAGTGGTACATGACACAGTATTTGTGCCTTCACTGCGAACGTTGGAAATTGCTTCCATCTTCGTCCCTGTAGGTGGTAGTGGAAAGACTATTTCCCTGCAGCTTTGTTTCTTGAGAGGTGAGTATAAGAACCTTCCCTTAGAGAGCAGCACATATATCTCCAAGGGCTTCTATCTTCAAGAACCAAGATGTTCGCACGAAAACCTGTTTGACGAGGCCTTCTTTCTCAGAGTTCAGTGTAAGGCTACTAGGCCTGAAGGGAGCCCACGTCCATTTGAAGACCCATCCACCTGCATGACACAGGACTTAAAGGAGAGAAACCCTCTGCACAACGTGTTCCCCGCTGTACAGGAAGGCACGTTCCACCTCTTTCCTTGCACACAATGTTTAACAAGCTGCTTCCAACCTTACGAAAAGAGATGGTAGTCGAAGGACGGCAACACTCTAGATTTGTTCTTAGAGTTAAAGAAACGAGTGCCATCTTCCTTAGGCTTGCTCACATCATCCATTTCCATACATCGTTCTTCATGTCACGACTGTAGGCACATTCGCCACGGAGAGTTAAGTCTAGACCATGTCCCTTACGCGTTCACACCCGCTAGGGAAAACACTTTCATCGCACTGAAACCATAGGACAGCTGAGGGAAGCCTACTTCAGAAGAGGTTTCTCCAGCACCGTCACAGGGCCCATTCAAGATGCCTTCACCGTTTCATGCTAAAGTGCTTCTCATCCTTACGTGTATGGCTTTCCTGATGGATTTCCTTCTCACAATGAAAACCTTGACACGTTCCATCTGTTCTCTCTCCTACTCTTGAAAACACTTCCCACGGAACAAGATTCGAATGGGGACAGACATTCTACACTAAGTATGTCTGTGGGACAGGCACGGGGCACATTCCTTGCGATTTCACACTTTACATTGGAAAAGTCTACCATGTTCAGGGTGAGATGTTAGTAGAAACACGGTTTCTCTGCAGTGGTGTTTCTTCAGACTGATTAGTACTCCCTTGGTTTAGGATTCAACACATACGTTCTGTGAGTATGAATTCCTCGCGAACCCAGGTGGGAGCTCGAAGTCGCGTTTGAGATAGACTTGGTTCTCACAGATTTGTGTATGCCTTTCCTCTGCCTAACTCGCATACTTTGGAAGACGCTTCTATCTTCGTGACCCATGCATGGTGTTCGTTGAGAAAAGCCCTCCGTAAGAAGTTGTTCCGCGAGTAAGGTCGATCACGCTTCCCCTCTGCTTTCTTTCACACTTTGCCTCAAGCCGCTTCGTTTCTTAGCAGAGGAGGTGGCAGTCGAAAGACCGCACCTCCACAGCGCTGTTTTGTAGACCCAAGTGTATAGCACATTCCTTACGCTTCCTCTCATTTCCAGACATACACCTCTCTAGGAGACAACGAGTGTTTTGCTTATGCTTCTCTCTACCGAAACAAGATCTGAGTTGGGAGAAGCTTTCGACACGACTTCTTTCTCAAGCAGCGCTATATGGCCCAGTACCTGTGCCTTCGCTGTGACCGTTGGAACGTTCTTCCATCTTCTTCCCAGTAGATGGCAGTAGAAGGACTATCTCCCTCTACCGTGTTGTTCCTTGAGAGGTGAGTGTAAGGCACTGACACATATAGCTCAGAAGGCTTCATTCTTCCCGAACCAAGATGTGAGCTCGAAATCAGTTTTCACATGCCGTTGTTTCTCTGAGTTCAGCGTAAGGCTCTGCTGAGGCTAGCTCGCCTACATTTGAAGGCCTTCCAACTTCATGACAGAAGCCTTCACACTTGGTGTAAAGCCGCTTCGATCCTTAGGAAAGCAGAAGGGAGTCGAAGGACCGCTCCTCCACAGCATTGTTCTTGAAGAATTAATTGCAGAGCTCGTTGCTTATGCTTCCTCCGATTTCCATACACACACCTCTATAGGGGACAACTTGTGAGTTGGTGATAACATTCGACCCACATTTTTCTTTACAATTCAGCCTATGGCATTTTCCTTACGCTTTCACGCAAAGAACTGAAAATGTTTCTAGCTTCCTGAAACAAGATCTGAGTAGGGAGAAACTTTCGACACAACTTCTTTCTCAAGCAGTGGTACCTGACACAGATTTGTGCCTTCACTGCGAACGTTGGAAATTGCTTCCATCTTCATCCCTGTAGGTGGTAGTGGAAAGACTATTTCCCTGCAGCTTTGTTTCTTGAGAGGTGAGTATAAGAACCTTCCCTTAGAGAGCAACACATATATCTCCAAGGGCTTCTATCTTCAAGAACCAAGATGTTCGCACGAAAACCTGTTTGACGAGGCCTTCTTTCTCAGAGTTCAGTGTAAGGCTACCAGGCCTGAAGGGAGCCCACATCCATTTGAAGCCCCATCCACCTGCATGACACAGGACTTAAAGGAGAGAAGCTCTCTGCACAACGTGTTTCCCGATGTACAGGAATGCGCGTTCCACCTCTTTCCTTGCACACAAGGTTTAACAAGCTGCTTCCTTCCTTACTAAAAGAGATGGTAGTCGAAGGACGGCAACAAAATAGATTTGTTCTTAGAGTTAAACAAACGTATGCCATCTTCCTTAGGCTTGCTCACATCATCCATTTCCATACATTGTTCTTCATGTCATGACTGTAGGCACATTCGACACGGAGAGTTAAGTCTAGCCCATGTCCCTTGCGCCTTCACCCCCACTACGGAAAACATTTTCATCTCACTGAAACCATAGGACACCTGAGGGAAGCCTACTTCAGAAGAGGTTTCTCCAGCACCGTCACAGGGCCCTTTCAAGATGCCTTCTCCGTTTCATGCTAAAGTTCTTCTCATTCTTACGTGTATGGCTTTCCTAATGGATTTCTTTCTCACAGTGAAAACCTTGACACGTTCCATCTGCTCTCTCTCCTACTCTTGAAAACACTTCTCACAGAACAAGGTTCGAATGGGGACAGACATTCTACAGTAAGTATGTCTGTGGGACAGGCACGGGGCACATTCCTTGCGATTTCACACTTACATGGGTAACGTCTACCATGTTCAGGGAAGATGTTAGTAGAAACACGGTTTCTCTGCAGTGGTGTTTCTTCAGACTGCATAGTACTCCCTTTGTTTAGGATTCAGCCCATACGTTTTGTGACTATGAATTCCTCGCGAACCCAGATGGGAGCTCGAAGTCGCGTTTGAGATGGACTTGCTTCGCAGAGATTCATGTATGCCTTTCCTTTGGCGAAGTCACATACATTTGAAAACCCTTCCCTCTTCGTGACCCATGGTGTTCGTTGAGAAAAGCCCTCCATAAGAAGTTGTTCGGCGACTAAGGTATGTCTCTCTTCCTTCCCCTCCGTACTCTTTCACACTTTGCTTCAAGCCGCTTCGTTCCTTAGCAAAGCAGATGGCAGTCGAAGGACCGCACCGCCACAGCGTTGTTTCTTCGACTTAAGTGTATCACACGTCCCTTATGCTTCCTCCTATTTCCAGACACACACCTCTCTAGGGGACTACTAGTGGGTTGGTTGTCACATTCGACCCACATTTTTCTTCACAATTCAGCGTGTGGCGTTTTCCTGGTGTTTTCAAACAAAGTACTGACAAGGCTTCTATCTTCCCGAAACAAGATCTGAGTTGGGAGAGGCTTTCGATACAAGTTCGTTCTCAAGCAGTGGTATATGGCACAGTATTTGTGCCTTCGCTTTTAACGTCGGGACTTTCCTCCATTTTCTTCCCTGTAGATGGTAGTGGAAAGGCGATTTCTCTACCGTTTTGTTCCTTGAGAGCTGAGTGTTAGACACTTACACCTATATCTCCAAAGGCTTCACGCTTCCCGAACCAAGAGGTTAGCAGGAAATCCTGTTGGACGTGGCCTTGTTTCTCTGAGTTCAGTGGAAGGCGCTGCTGAGGCGAGCTCGCGTACATTTGAAGGCCCTTCCAACTTCATGACACAAGACTTTGGTGCAGAGAAACCCTCCACACAACGTGTTCCTCACCGTAGTGTACCGCGCTTTCCGTCTCTTTCCTTTTACACTACGTTGTAAAAAGGTGCTTCCATCCGTAGGGAAAGAGCTGGTCGTCGAAGGACGGCAAACCTCTAGATTTGTTCTTAGAGTTAACCATGGGTAGGCAATCCTCCTTATGCTTCCTCACATAATACATATCCATACTCATCCTTCCTCATGGAACGGCCGCACTTCCACAGCGGTGTTTTGTAGAAATAAGTGTATAGCACTTTCCTTACGCTTCCTCCGATTTACAGACACACACCTCTATAGGGGACAACTTGTGACTTGGTGGTAACATTCGACCCACATTTTTCTTCACAATTCAGCCTATGGCATTTTCCTTGCGCTTTCACGCGAAGAACTGAAAACACTTCTAGCTTCCTGAAACAAGATCTGAGGAGGGAGAAACTTTCGACACAACTTCTTTCTCAAGCAGTGGTACATGACACAGTATTTGTGCCTTCACTGCGAACGTTGGAAATTGCTTCCATCTTCGTCCCTGTAGGTGGTAGTGGAAAGACTATTTCCCTGCAGCTTTGTTTCTTGAGAGGTGAGTATAAGAACCTTCCCTTAGAGAGCAGCACATATATCTCCAAGGGCTTCTATCTTCAAGAACCAAGATGTTCGCACGAAAACCTGTTTGACGAGGCCTTCTTTCTCAGAGTTCAGTGTAAGGCTACTAGGCCTGAAGGGAGCCCACGTCCATTTGAAGACCCATCCACCTGCATGACACAGGACTTAAAGGAGAGAAACCCTCTGCACAACGTGTTCCCCGCTGTACAGGAAGGCACGTTCCACCTCTTTCCTTGCACACAATGTTTAACAAGCTGCTTCCAACCTTACGAAAAGAGATGGTAGTCGAAGGACGGCAACACTCTAGATTTGTTCTTAGAGTTAAAGAAACGAGTGCCATCTTCCTTAGGCTTGCTCACATCCTCCATTTCCATACATCGTTCTTCATGTCACGACTGTAGGCACATTCGCCACGGAGAGTTAAGTCTAGACCATGTCCCTTACGCGTTCACACCCGCTAGGGAAAACACTTTCATCGCACTGAAACCATAGGACAGCTGAGGGAAGCCTACTTCAGAAGAGGTTTCTCCAGCACCGTCACAGGGCCCATTCAAGATGCCTTCACCGTTTCATGCTAAAGTGCTTCTCATCCTTACGTGTATGGCTTTCCTGATGGATTTCCTTCTCACAATGAAAACCTTGACACGTTCCATCTGTTCTCTCTCCTACTCTTGAAAACACTTCCCACGGAACAAGATTCGAATGGGGACAGACATTCTACACTAAGTATGTCTGTGGGACAGGCACGGGGCACATTCCTTGCGATTTCACACTTTACATTGGAAAAGTCTACCATGTTCAGGGTGAGATGTTAGTAGAAACACGGTTTCTCTGCAGTGGTGTTTCTTCAGACTGATTAGTACTCCCTTGGTTTAGGATTCAACACATACGTTCTGTGAGTATGAATTCCTCGCGAACCCAGGTGGGAGCTCGAAGTCGCGTTTGAGATAGACTTGGTTCTCACAGATTTGTGTATGCCTTTCCTCTGCCTAACTCGCATACTTTGGAAGACGCTTCTATCTTCGTGACCCATGCATGGTGTTCGTTGAGAAAAGCCCTCCGTAAGAAGTTGTTCCGCGAGTAAGGTCGATCACGCTTCCCCTCTGCTTTCTTTCACACTTTGCCTCAAGCCGCTTCGTTTCTTAGCAGAGGAGGTGGCAGTCGAAAGACCGCACCTCCACAGCGCTGTTTTGTAGACCCAAGTGTATAGCACATTCCTTACGCTTCCTCTCATTTCCAGACATACACCTCTCTAGGAGACAACGAGTGTTTTGCTTATGCTTCTCTCTACCGAAACAAGATCTGAGTTGGGAGAAGCTTTCGACACGACTTCTTTCTCAAGCAGCGCTATATGGCCCAGTACCTGTGCCTTCGCTGTGACCGTTGGAACGTTCTTCCATCTTCTTCCCAGTAGATGGCAGTAGAAGGACTATCTCCCTCTACCGTGTTGTTCCTTGAGAGGTGAGTGTAAGGCACTGACACATATAGCTCAGAAGGCTTCATTCTTCCCGAACCAAGATGTGAGCTCGAAATCAGTTTTCACATGCCGTTGTTTCTCTGAGTTCAGCGTAAGGCTCTGCTGAGGCTAGCTCGCCTACATTTGAAGGCCTTCCAACTTCATGACAGAAGCCTTCACACTTGGTGTAAAGCCGCTTCGATCCTTAGGAAAGCAGAAGGGAGTCGAAGGACCGCTCCTCCACAGCATTGTTCTTGAAGAATTAATTGCAGAGCTCGTTGCTTATGCTTCCTCCGATTTCCATACACACACCTCTATAGGGGACAACTTGTGAGTTGGTGATAACATTCGACCCACATTTTTCTTTACAATTCAGCCTATGGCATTTTCCTTACGCTTTCACGCAAAGAACTGAAAATGTTTCTAGCTTCCTGAAACAAGATCTGAGTAGGGAGAAACTTTCGACACAACTTCTTTCTCAAGCAGTGGTACCTGACACAGATTTGTGCCTTCACTGCGAACGTTGGAAATTGCTTCCATCTTCATCCCTGTAGGTGGTAGTGGAAAGACTATTTCCCTGCAGCTTTGTTTCTTGAGAGGTGAGTATAAGAACCTTCCCTTAGAGAGCAACACATATATCTCCAAGGGCTTCTATCTTCAAGAACCAAGATGTTCGCACGAAAACCTGTTTGACGAGGCCTTCTTTCTCAGAGTTCAGTGTAAGGCTACCAGGCCTGAAGGGAGCCCACGTCCATTTGAAGCCCCATCCACCTGCATGACACAGGACTTAAAGGAGAGAAGCTCTCTGCACAACGTGTTTCCCGATGTACAGGAATGCGCGTTCCACCTCTTTCCTTGCACACAAGGTTTAACAAGCTGCTTCCTTCCTTACTAAAAGAGATGGTAGTCGAAGGACGGCAACAAAATAGATTTGTTCTTAGAGTTAAACAAACGTATGCCATCTTCCTTAGGCTTGCTCACATCATCCATTTCCATACATTGTTCTTCATGTCATGACTGTAGGCACATTCGACACGGAGAGTTAAGTCTAGCCCATGTCCCTTGCGCCTTCACCCCCACTACGGAAAACATTTTCATCTCACTGAAACCATAGGACACCTGAGGGAAGCCTACTTCAGAAGAGGTTTCTCCAGCACCGTCACAGGGCCCTTTCAAGATGCCTTCTCCGTTTCATGCTAAAGTTCTTCTCATTCTTACGTGTATGGCTTTCCTAATGGATTTCTTTCTCACAGTGAAAACCTTGACACGTTCCATCTGCTCTCTCTCCTACTCTTGAAAACACTTCTCACAGAACAAGGTTCGAATGGGGACAGACATTCTACAGTAAGTATGTCTGTGGGACAGGCACGGGGCACATTCCTTGCGATTTCACACTTACATGGGTAACGTCTACCATGTTCAGGGAAGATGTTAGTAGAAACACGGTTTCTCTGCAGTGGTGTTTCTTCAGACTGCATAGTACTCCCTTTGTTTAGGATTCAGCCCATACGTTTTGTGACTATGAATTCCTCGCGAACCCAGATGGGAGCTCGAAGTCGCGTTTGAGATGGACTTGCTTCGCAGAGATTCATGTATGCCTTTCCTTTGGCGAAGTCACATACATTTGAAAACCCTTCCCTCTTCGTGACCCATGGTGTTCGTTGAGAAAAGCCCTCCATAAGAAGTTGTTCGGCGACTAAGGTATGTCTCTCTTCCTTCCCCTCCGTACTCTTTCACACTTTGCTTCAAGCCGCTTCGTTCCTTAGCAAAGCAGATGGCAGTCGAAGGACCGCACCGCCACAGCGTTGTTTCTTCGACTTAAGTGTATCACACGTCCCTTATGCTTCCTCCTATTTCCAGACACACACCTCTCTAGGGGACTACTAGTGGGTTGGTTGTCACATTCGACCCACATTTTTCTTCACAATTCAGCGTGTGGCGTTTTCCTGGTGTTTTCAAACAAAGTACTGACAAGGCTTCTATCTTCCCGAAACAAGATCTGAGTTGGGAGAGGCTTTCGATACAAGTTCGTTCTCAAGCAGTGGTATATGGCACAGTATTTGTGCCTTCGCTTTTAACGTCGGGACTTTCCTCCATTTTCTTCCCTGTAGATGGTAGTGGAAAGGCGATTTCTCTACCGTTTTGTTCCTTGAGAGCTGAGTGTTAGACACTTACACCTATATCTCCAAAGGCTTCACGCTTCCCGAACCAAGAGGTTAGCAGGAAATCCTGTTGGACGTGGCCTTGTTTCTCTGAGTTCAGTGGAAGGCGCTGCTGAGGCGAGCTCGCGTACATTTGAAGGCCCTTCCAACTTCATGACACAAGACTTTGGTGCAGAGAAACCCTCCACACAACGTGTTCCTCACCGTAGTGTACCGCGCTTTCCGTCTCTTTCCTTTTACACTACGTTGTAAAAAGGTGCTTCCATCCGTAGGGAAAGAGCTGGTCGTCGAAGGACGGCAAACCTCTAGATTTGTTCTTAGAGTTAACCATGGGTAGGCAATCCTCCTTATGCTTCCTCACATAATACATATCCATACTCATCCTTCCTCATGGAACGGCCGCACTTCCACAGCGGTGTTTTGTAGAAATAAGTGTATAGCACTTTCCTTACGCTTCCTCCGATTTACAGACACACACCTCTATAGGGGACAACTTGTGACTTGGTGGTAACATTCGACCCACATTTTTCTTCACAATTCAGCCTATGGCATTTTCCTTGCGCTTTCACGCGAAGAACTGAAAACACTTCTAGCTTCCTGAAACAAGATCTGAGGAGGGAGAAACTTTCGACACAACTTCTTTCTCAAGCAGTGGTACATGACACAGTATTTGTGCCTTCACTGCGAACGTTGGAAATTGCTTCCATCTTCGTCCCTGTAGGTGGTAGTGGAAAGACTATTTCCCTGCAGCTTTGTTTCTTGAGAGGTGAGTATAAGAACCTTCCCTTAGAGAGCAGCACATATATCTCCAAGGGCTTCTATCTTCAAGAACCAAGATGTTCGCACGAAAACCTGTTTGACGAGGCCTTCTTTCTCAGAGTTCAGTGTAAGGCTACTAGGCCTGAAGGGAGCCCACGTCCATTTGAAGACCCATCCACCTGCATGACACAGGACTTAAAGGAGAGAAACCCTCTGCACAACGTGTTCCCCGCTGTACAGGAAGGCACGTTCCACCTCTTTCCTTGCACACAATGTTTAACAAGCTGCTTCCAACCTTACGAAAAGAGATGGTAGTCGAAGGACGGCAACACTCTAGATTTGTTCTTAGAGTTAAAGAAACGAGTGCCATCTTCCTTAGGCTTGCTCACATCCTCCATTTCCATACATCGTTCTTCATGTCACGACTGTAGGCACATTCGCCACGGAGAGTTAAGTCTAGACCATGTCCCTTACGCGTTCACACCCGCTAGGGAAAACACTTTCATCGCACTGAAACCATAGGACAGCTGAGGGAAGCCTACTTCAGAAGAGGTTTCTCCAGCACCGTCACAGGGCCCATTCAAGATGCCTTCACCGTTTCATGCTAAAGTGCTTCTCATCCTTACGTGTATGGCTTTCCTGATGGATTTCCTTCTCACAATGAAAACCTTGACACGTTCCATCTGTTCTCTCTCCTACTCTTGAAAACACTTCCCACGGAACAAGATTCGAATGGGGACAGACATTCTACACTAAGTATGTCTGTGGGACAGGCACGGGGCACATTCCTTGCGATTTCACACTTTACATTGGAAAAGTCTACCATGTTCAGGGTGAGATGTTAGTAGAAACACGGTTTCTCTGCAGTGGTGTTTCTTCAGACTGATTAGTACTCCCTTGGTTTAGGATTCAACACATACGTTCTGTGAGTATGAATTCCTCGCGAACCCAGGTGGGAGCTCGAAGTCGCGTTTGAGATAGACTTGGTTCTCACAGATTTGTGTATGCCTTTCCTCTGCCTAACTCGCATACTTTGGAAGACGCTTCTATCTTCGTGACCCATGCATGGTGTTCGTTGAGAAAAGCCCTCCGTAAGAAGTTGTTCCGCGAGTAAGGTCGATCACGCTTCCCCTCTGCTTTCTTTCACACTTTGCCTCAAGCCGCTTCGTTTCTTAGCAGAGGAGGTGGCAGTCGAAAGACCGCACCTCCACAGCGCTGTTTTGTAGACCCAAGTGTATAGCACATTCCTTACGCTTCCTCTCATTTCCAGACATACACCTCTCTAGGAGACAACGAGTGTTTTGCTTATGCTTCTCTCTACCGAAACAAGATCTGAGTTGGGAGAAGCTTTCGACACGACTTCTTTCTCAAGCAGCGCTATATGGCCCAGTACCTGTGCCTTCGCTGTGACCGTTGGAACGTTCTTCCATCTTCTTCCCAGTAGATGGCAGTAGAAGGACTATCTCCCTCTACCGTGTTGTTCCTTGAGAGGTGAGTGTAAGGCACTGACACATATAGCTCAGAAGGCTTCATTCTTCCCGAACCAAGATGTGAGCTCGAAATCAGTTTTCACATGCCGTTGTTTCTCTGAGTTCAGCGTAAGGCTCTGCTGAGGCTAGCTCGCCTACATTTGAAGGCCTTCCAACTTCATGACAGAAGCCTTCACACTTGGTGTAAAGCCGCTTCGATCCTTAGGAAAGCAGAAGGGAGTCGAAGGACCGCTCCTCCACAGCATTGTTCTTGAAGAATTAATTGCAGAGCTCGTTGCTTATGCTTCCTCCGATTTCCATACACACACCTCTATAGGGGACAACTTGTGAGTTGGTGATAACATTCGACCCACATTTTTCTTTACAATTCAGCCTATGGCATTTTCCTTACGCTTTCACGCAAAGAACTGAAAATGTTTCTAGCTTCCTGAAACAAGATCTGAGTAGGGAGAAACTTTCGACACAACTTCTTTCTCAAGCAGTGGTACCTGACACAGATTTGTGCCTTCACTGCGAACGTTGGAAATTGCTTCCATCTTCATCCCTGTAGGTGGTAGTGGAAAGACTATTTCCCTGCAGCTTTGTTTCTTGAGAGGTGAGTATAAGAACCTTCCCTTAGAGAGCAACACATATATCTCCAAGGGCTTCTATCTTCAAGAACCAAGATGTTCGCACGAAAACCTGTTTGACGAGGCCTTCTTTCTCAGAGTTCAGTGTAAGGCTACCAGGCCTGAAGGGAGCCCACGTCCATTTGAAGCCCCATCCACCTGCATGACACAGGACTTAAAGGAGAGAAGCTCTCTGCACAACGTGTTTCCCGATGTACAGGAATGCGCGTTCCACCTCTTTCCTTGCACACAAGGTTTAACAAGCTGCTTCCTTCCTTACTAAAAGAGATGGTAGTCGAAGGACGGCAACAAAATAGATTTGTTCTTAGAGTTAAACAAACGTATGCCATCTTCCTTAGGCTTGCTCACATCATCCATTTCCATACATTGTTCTTCATGTCATGACTGTAGGCACATTCGACACGGAGAGTTAAGTCTAGCCCATGTCCCTTGCGCCTTCACCCCCACTACGGAAAACATTTTCATCTCACTGAAACCATAGGACACCTGAGGGAAGCCTACTTCAGAAGAGGTTTCTCCAGCACCGTCACAGGGCCCTTTCAAGATGCCTTCTCCGTTTCATGCTAAAGTTCTTCTCATTCTTACGTGTATGGCTTTCCTAATGGATTTCTTTCTCACAGTGAAAACCTTGACACGTTCCATCTGCTCTCTCTCCTACTCTTGAAAACACTTCTCACAGAACAAGGTTCGAATGGGGACAGACATTCTACAGTAAGTATGTCTGTGGGACAGGCACGGGGCACATTCCTTGCGATTTCACACTTACATGGGTAACGTCTACCATGTTCAGGGAAGATGTTAGTAGAAACACGGTTTCTCTGCAGTGGTGTTTCTTCAGACTGCATAGTACTCCCTTTGTTTAGGATTCAGCCCATACGTTTTGTGACTATGAATTCCTCGCGAACCCAGATGGGAGCTCGAAGTCGCGTTTGAGATGGACTTGCTTCGCAGAGATTCATGTATGCCTTTCCTTTGGCGAAGTCACATACATTTGAAAACCCTTCCCTCTTCGTGACCCATGGTGTTCGTTGAGAAAAGCCCTCCATAAGAAGTTGTTCGGCGACTAAGGTATGTCTCTCTTCCTTCCCCTCCGTACTCTTTCACACTTTGCTTCAAGCCGCTTCGTTCCTTAGCAAAGCAGATGGCAGTCGAAGGACCGCACCGCCACAGCGTTGTTTCTTCGACTTAAGTGTATCACACGTCCCTTATGCTTCCTCCTATTTCCAGACACACACCTCTCTAGGGGACTACTAGTGGGTTGGTTGTCACATTCGACCCACATTTTTCTTCACAATTCAGCGTGTGGCGTTTTCCTGGTGTTTTCAAACAAAGTACTGACAAGGCTTCTATCTTCCCGAAACAAGATCTGAGTTGGGAGAGGCTTTCGATACAAGTTCGTTCTCAAGCAGTGGTATATGGCACAGTATTTGTGCCTTCGCTTTTAACGTCGGGACTTTCCTCCATTTTCTTCCCTGTAGATGGTAGTGGAAAGGCGATTTCTCTACCGTTTTGTTCCTTGAGAGCTGAGTGTTAGACACTTACACCTATATCTCCAAAGGCTTCACGCTTCCCGAACCAAGAGGTTAGCAGGAAATCCTGTTGGACGTGGCCTTGTTTCTCTGAGTTCAGTGGAAGGCGCTGCTGAGGCGAGCTCGCGTACATTTGAAGGCCCTTCCAACTTCATGACACAAGACTTTCGTGCAGAGAAACCCTCCACACAACGTGTTCCTCACCGTAGTGTACCGCGCTTTCCGTCTCTTTCCTTTTACACTACGTTGTAAAAAGGTGCTTCCATCCGTAGGGAAAGAGCTGGTCGTCGAAGGACGGCAAACCTCTAGATTTGTTCTTAGAGTTAACCATGGGTAGGCAATCCTCCTTATGCTTCCTCACATAATACATATCCATACTCATCCTTCCTCATGGAACGGCCGCACTTCCACAGCGGTGTTTTGTAGAAATAAGTGTATAGCACTTTCCTTACGCTTCCTCCGATTTACAGACACACACCTCTATAGGGGACAACTTGTGACTTGGTGGTAACATTCGACCCACATTTTTCTTCACAATTCAGCCTATGGCATTTTCCTTGCGCTTTCACGCGAAGAACTGAAAACACTTCTAGCTTCCTGAAACAAGATCTGAGGAGGGAGAAACTTTCGACACAACTTCTTTCTCAAGCAGTGGTACATGACACAGTATTTGTGCCTTCACTGCGAACGTTGGAAATTGCTTCCATCTTCGTCCCTGTAGGTGGTAGTGGAAAGACTATTTCCCTGCAGCTTTGTTTCTTGAGAGGTGAGTATAAGAACCTTCCCTTAGAGAGCAGCACATATATCTCCAAGGGCTTCTATCTTCAAGAACCAAGATGTTCGCACGAAAACCTGTTTGACGAGGCCTTCTTTCTCAGAGTTCAGTGTAAGGCTACTAGGCCTGAAGGGAGCCCACGTCCATTTGAAGACCCATCCACCTGCATGACACAGGACTTAAAGGAGAGAAACCCTCTGCACAACGTGTTCCCCGCTGTACAGGAAGGCACGTTCCACCTCTTTCCTTGCACACAATGTTTAACAAGCTGCTTCCAACCTTACGAAAAGAGATGGTAGTCGAAGGACGGCAACACTCTAGATTTGTTCTTAGAGTTAAAGAAACGAGTGCCATCTTCCTTAGGCTTGCTCACATCCTCCATTTCCATACATCGTTCTTCATGTCACGACTGTAGGCACATTCGCCACGGAGAGTTAAGTCTAGACCATGTCCCTTACGCGTTCACACCCGCTAGGGAAAACACTTTCATCGCACTGAAACCATAGGACAGCTGAGGGAAGCCTACTTCAGAAGAGGTTTCTCCAGCACCGTCACAGGGCCCATTCAAGATGCCTTCACCGTTTCATGCTAAAGTGCTTCTCATCCTTACGTGTATGGCTTTCCTGATGGATTTCCTTCTCACAATGAAAACCTTGACACGTTCCATCTGTTCTCTCTCCTACTCTTGAAAACACTTCCCACGGAACAAGATTCGAATGGGGACAGACATTCTACACTAAGTATGTCTGTGGGACAGGCACGGGGCACATTCCTTGCGATTTCACACTTTACATTGGAAAAGTCTACCATGTTCAGGGTGAGATGTTAGTAGAAACACGGTTTCTCTGCAGTGGTGTTTCTTCAGACTGATTAGTACTCCCTTGGTTTAGGATTCAACACATACGTTCTGTGAGTATGAATTCCTCGCGAACCCAGGTGGGAGCTCGAAGTCGCGTTTGAGATAGACTTGGTTCTCACAGATTTGTGTATGCCTTTCCTCTGCCTAACTCGCATACTTTGGAAGACGCTTCTATCTTCGTGACCCATGCATGGTGTTCGTTGAGAAAAGCCCTCCGTAAGAAGTTGTTCCGCGAGTAAGGTCGATCACGCTTCCCCTCTGCTTTCTTTCACACTTTGCCTCAAGCCGCTTCGTTTCTTAGCAGAGGAGGTGGCAGTCGAAAGACCGCACCTCCACAGCGCTGTTTTGTAGACCCAAGTGTATAGCACATTCCTTACGCTTCCTCTCATTTCCAGACATACACCTCTCTAGGAGACAACGAGTGTTTTGCTTATGCTTCTCTCTACCGAAACAAGATCTGAGTTGGGAGAAGCTTTCGACACGACTTCTTTCTCAAGCAGCGCTATATGGCCCAGTACCTGTGCCTTCGCTGTGACCGTTGGAACGTTCTTCCATCTTCTTCCCAGTAGATGGCAGTAGAAGGACTATCTCCCTCTACCGTGTTGTTCCTTGAGAGGTGAGTGTAAGGCACTGACACATATAGCTCAGAAGGCTTCATTCTTCCCGAACCAAGATGTGAGCTCGAAATCAGTTTTCACATGCCGTTGTTTCTCTGAGTTCAGCGTAAGGCTCTGCTGAGGCTAGCTCGCCTACATTTGAAGGCCTTCCAACTTCATGACAGAAGCCTTCACACTTGGTGTAAAGCCGCTTCGATCCTTAGGAAAGCAGAAGGGAGTCGAAGGACCGCTCCTCCACAGCATTGTTCTTGAAGAATTAATTGCAGAGCTCGTTGCTTATGCTTCCTCCGATTTCCATACACACACCTCTATAGGGGACAACTTGTGAGTTGGTGATAACATTCGACCCACATTTTTCTTTACAATTCAGCCTATGGCATTTTCCTTACGCTTTCACGCAAAGAACTGAAAATGTTTCTAGCTTCCTGAAACAAGATCTGAGTAGGGAGAAACTTTCGACACAACTTCTTTCTCAAGCAGTGGTACCTGACACAGATTTGTGCCTTCACTGCGAACGTTGGAAATTGCTTCCATCTTCATCCCTGTAGGTGGTAGTGGAAAGACTATTTCCCTGCAGCTTTGTTTCTTGAGAGGTGAGTATAAGAACCTTCCCTTAGAGAGCAACACATATATCTCCAAGGGCTTCTATCTTCAAGAACCAAGATGTTCGCACGAAAACCTGTTTGACGAGGCCTTCTTTCTCAGAGTTCAGTGTAAGGCTACCAGGCCTGAAGGGAGCCCACGTCCATTTGAAGCCCCATCCACCTGCATGACACAGGACTTAAAGGAGAGAAGCTCTCTGCACAACGTGTTTCCCGATGTACAGGAATGCGCGTTCCACCTCTTTCCTTGCACACAAGGTTTAACAAGCTGCTTCCTTCCTTACTAAAAGAGATGGTAGTCGAAGGACGGCAACAAAATAGATTTGTTCTTAGAGTTAAACAAACGTATGCCATCTTCCTTAGGCTTGCTCACATCCTCCATTTCCATACATTGTTCTTCATGTCATGACTGTAGGCACATTCGACACGGAGAGTTAAGTCTAGCCCATGTCCCTTGCGCCTTCACCCCCACTACGGAAAACATTTTCATCTCACTGAAACCATAGGACACCTGAGGGAAGCCTACTTCAGAAGAGGTTTCTCCAGCACCGTCACAGGGCCCTTTCAAGATGCCTTCTCCGTTTCATGCTAAAGTTCTTCTCATTCTTACGTGTATGGCTTTCCTAATGGATTTCTTTCTCACAGTGAAAACCTTGACACGTTCCATCTGCTCTCTCTCCTACTCTTGAAAACACTTCTCACAGAACAAGGTTCGAATGGGGACAGACATTCTACAGTAAGTATGTCTGTGGGACAGGCACGGGGCACATTCCTTGCGATTTCACACTTACATGGGTAACGTCTACCATGTTCAGGGAAGATGTTAGTAGAAACACGGTTTCTCTGCAGTGGTGTTTCTTCAGACTGCATAGTACTCCCTTTGTTTAGGATTCAGCCCATACGTTTTGTGACTATGAATTCCTCGCGAACCCAGATGGGAGCTCGAAGTCGCGTTTGAGATGGACTTGCTTCGCAGAGATTCATGTATGCCTTTCCTTTGGCGAAGTCACATACATTTGAAAACCCTTCCCTCTTCGTGACCCATGGTGTTCCTTGAGAAAAGCCCTCCATAAGAAGTTGTTCGGCGACTAAGGTATGTCTCTCTTCCTTCCCCTCCGTACTCTTTCACACTTTGCTTCAAGCCGCTTCGTTCCTTAGCAAAGCAGATGGCAGTCGAAGGACCGCACCGCCACAGCGTTGTTTCTTCGACTTAAGTGTATCACACGTCCCTTATGCTTCCTCCTATTTCCAGACACACACCTCTCTAGGGGACTACTAGTGGGTTGGTTGTCACATTCGACCCACATTTTTCTTCACAATTCAGCGTGTGGCGTTTTCCTGGTGTTTTCAAACAAAGTACTGACAAGGCTTCTATCTTCCCGAAACAAGATCTGAGTTGGGAGAGGCTTTCGATACAAGTTCGTTCTCAAGCAGTGGTATATGGCACAGTATTTGTGCCTTCGCTTTTAACGTCGGGACTTTCCTCCATTTTCTTCCCTGTAGATGGTAGTGGAAAGGCGATTTCTCTACCGTTTTGTTCCTTGAGAGCTGAGTGTTAGACACTTACACCTATATCTCCAAAGGCTTCACGCTTCCCGAACCAAGAGGTTAGCAGGAAATCCTGTTGGACGTGGCCTTGTTTCTCTGAGTTCAGTGGAAGGCGCTGCTGAGGCGAGCTCGCGTACATTTGAAGGCCCTTCCAACTTCATGACACAAGACTTTCGTGCAGAGAAACCCTCCACACAACGTGTTCCTCACCGTAGTGTACCGCGCTTTCCGTCTCTTTCCTTTTACACTACGTTGTAAAAAGGTGCTTCCATCCGTAGGGAAAGAGCTGGTCGTCGAAGGACGGCAAACCTCTAGATTTGTTCTTAGAGTTAACCATGGGTAGGCAATCCTCCTTATGCTTCCTCACATAATACATATCCATACTCATCCTTCCTCATGGAACGGCCGCACTTCCACAGCGGTGTTTTGTAGAAATAAGTGTATAGCACTTTCCTTACGCTTCCTCCGATTTACAGACACACACCTCTATAGGGGACAACTTGTGACTTGGTGGTAACATTCGACCCACATTTTTCTTCACAATTCAGCCTATGGCATTTTCCTTGCGCTTTCACGCGAAGAACTGAAAACACTTCTAGCTTCCTGAAACAAGATCTGAGGAGGGAGAAACTTTCGACACAACTTCTTTCTCAAGCAGCGGTACATGACACAGTATTTGTGCCTTCACTGCGAACGTTGGAAATTGCTTCCATCTTCGTCCCTGTAGGTGGTAGTGGAAAGACTATTTCCCTGCAGCTTTGTTTCTTGAGAGGTGAGTATAAGAACCTTCCCTTAGAGAGCAGCACATATATCTCCAAGGGCTTCTATCTTCAAGAACCAAGATGTTCGCACGAAAACCTGTTTGACGAGGCCTTCTTTCTCAGAGTTCAGTGTAAGGCTACTAGGCCTGAAGGGAGCCCACGTCCATTTGAAGACCCATCCACCTGCATGACACAGGACTTAAAGGAGAGAAACCCTCTGCACAACGTGTTCCCCGCTGTACAGGAAGGCACGTTCCACCTCTTTCCTTGCACACAATGTTTAACAAGCTGCTTCCAACCTTACGAAAAGAGATGGTAGTCGAAGGACGGCAACACTCTAGATTTGTTCTTAGAGTTAAAGAAACGAGTGCCATCTTCCTTAGGCTTGCTCACATCATCCATTTCCATACATCGTTCTTCATGTCACGACTGTAGGCACATTCGCCACGGAGAGTTAAGTCTAGACCATGTCCCTTACGCGTTCACACCCGCTAGGGAAAACACTTTCATCGCACTGAAACCATAGGACAGCTGAGGGAAGCCTACTTCAGAAGAGGTTTCTCCAGCACCGTCACAGGGCCCATTCAAGATGCCTTCACCGTTTCATGCTAAAGTGCTTCTCATCCTTACGTGTATGGCTTTCCTGATGGATTTCCTTCTCACAATGAAAACCTTGACACGTTCCATCTGTTCTCTCTCCTACTCTTGAAAACACTTCCCACGGAACAAGATTCGAATGGGGACAGACATTCTACACTAAGTATGTCTGTGGGACAGGCACGGGGCACATTCCTTGCGATTTCACACTTTACATTGGAAAAGTCTACCATGTTCAGGGTGAGATGTTAGTAGAAACACGGTTTCTCTGCAGTGGTGTTTCTTCAGACTGATTAGTACTCCCTTGGTTTAGGATTCAACACATACGTTCTGTGAGTATGAATTCCTCGCGAACCCAGGTGGGAGCTCGAAGTCGCGTTTGAGATAGACTTGGTTCTCACAGATTTGTGTATGCCTTTCCTCTGCCTAACTCGCATACTTTGGAAGACGCTTCTATCTTCGTGACCCATGCATGGTGTTCGTTGAGAAAAGCCCTCCGTAAGAAGTTGTTCCGCGAGTAAGGTCGATCACGCTTCCCCTCTGCTTTCTTTCACACTTTGCCTCAAGCCGCTTCGTTTCTTAGCAGAGGAGGTGGCAGTCGAAAGACCGCACCTCCACAGCGCTGTTTTGTAGACCCAAGTGTATAGCACATTCCTTACGCTTCCTCTCATTTCCAGACATACACCTCTCTAGGAGACAACGAGTGTTTTGCTTATGCTTCTCTCTACCGAAACAAGATCTGAGTTGGGAGAAGCTTTCGACACGACTTCTTTCTCAAGCAGCGCTATATGGCCCAGTACCTGTGCCTTCGCTGTGACCGTTGGAACGTTCTTCCATCTTCTTCCCAGTAGATGGCAGTAGAAGGACTATCTCCCTCTACCGTGTTGTTCCTTGAGAGGTGAGTGTAAGGCACTGACACATATAGCTCAGAAGGCTTCATTCTTCCCGAACCAAGATGTGAGCTCGAAATCAGTTTTCACATGCCGTTGTTTCTCTGAGTTCAGCGTAAGGCTCTGCTGAGGCTAGCTCGCCTACATTTGAAGGCCTTCCAACTTCATGACAGAAGCCTTCACACTTGGTGTAAAGCCGCTTCGATCCTTAGGAAAGCAGAAGGGAGTCGAAGGACCGCTCCTCCACAGCATTGTTCTTGAAGAATTAATTGCAGAGCTCGTTGCTTATGCTTCCTCCGATTTCCATACACACACCTCTATAGGGGACAACTTGTGAGTTGGTGATAACATTCGACCCACATTTTTCTTTACAATTCAGCCTATGGCATTTTCCTTACGCTTTCACGCAAAGAACTGAAAATGTTTCTAGCTTCCTGAAACAAGATCTGAGTAGGGAGAAACTTTCGACACAACTTCTTTCTCAAGCAGTGGTACCTGACACAGATTTGTGCCTTCACTGCGAACGTTGGAAATTGCTTCCATCTTCATCCCTGTAGGTGGTAGTGGAAAGACTATTTCCCTGCAGCTTTGTTTCTTGAGAGGTGAGTATAAGAACCTTCCCTTAGAGAGCAACACATATATCTCCAAGGGCTTCTATCTTCAAGAACCAAGATGTTCGCACGAAAACCTGTTTGACGAGGCCTTCTTTCTCAGAGTTCAGTGTAAGGCTACCAGGCCTGAAGGGAGCCCACGTCCATTTGAAGCCCCATCCACCTGCATGACACAGGACTTAAAGGAGAGAAGCTCTCTGCACAACGTGTTTCCCGATGTACAGGAATGCGCGTTCCACCTCTTTCCTTGCACACAAGGTTTAACAAGCTGCTTCCTTCCTTACTAAAAGAGATGGTAGTCGAAGGACGGCAACAAAATAGATTTGTTCTTAGAGTTAAACAAACGTATGCCATCTTCCTTAGGCTTGCTCACATCCTCCATTTCCATACATTGTTCTTCATGTCATGACTGTAGGCACATTCGACACGGAGAGTTAAGTCTAGCCCATGTCCCTTGCGCCTTCACCCCCACTACGGAAAACATTTTCATCTCACTGAAACCATAGGACACCTGAGGGAAGCCTACTTCAGAAGAGGTTTCTCCAGCACCGTCACAGGGCCCTTTCAAGATGCCTTCTCCGTTTCATGCTAAAGTTCTTCTCATTCTTACGTGTATGGCTTTCCTAATGGATTTCTTTCTCACAGTGAAAACCTTGACACGTTCCATCTGCTCTCTCTCCTACTCTTGAAAACACTTCTCACAGAACAAGGTTCGAATGGGGACAGACATTCTACAGTAAGTATGTCTGTGGGACAGGCACGGGGCACATTCCTTGCGATTTCACACTTACATGGGTAACGTCTACCATGTTCAGGGAAGATGTTAGTAGAAACACGGTTTCTCTGCAGTGGTGTTTCTTCAGACTGCATAGTACTCCCTTTGTTTAGGATTCAGCCCATACGTTTTGTGACTATGAATTCCTCGCGAACCCAGATGGGAGCTCGAAGTCGCGTTTGAGATGGACTTGCTTCGCAGAGATTCATGTATGCCTTTCCTTTGGCGAAGTCACATACATTTGAAAACCCTTCCCTCTTCGTGACCCATGGTGTTCCTTGAGAAAAGCCCTCCATAAGAAGTTGTTCGGCGACTAAGGTATGTCTCTCTTCCTTCCCCTCCGTACTCTTTCACACTTTGCTTCAAGCCGCTTCGTTCCTTAGCAAAGCAGATGGCAGTCGAAGGACCGCACCGCCACAGCGTTGTTTCTTCGACTTAAGTGTATCACACGTCCCTTATGCTTCCTCCTATTTCCAGACACACACCTCTCTAGGGGACTACTAGTGGGTTGGTTGTCACATTCGACCCACATTTTTCTTCACAATTCAGCGTGTGGCGTTTTCCTGGTGTTTTCAAACAAAGTACTGACAAGGCTTCTATCTTCCCGAAACAAGATCTGAGTTGGGAGAGGCTTTCGATACAAGTTCGTTCTCAAGCAGTGGTATATGGCACAGTATTTGTGCCTTCGCTTTTAACGTCGGGACTTTCCTCCATTTTCTTCCCTGTAGATGGTAGTGGAAAGGCGATTTCTCTACCGTTTTGTTCCTTGAGAGCTGAGTGTTAGACACTTACACCTATATCTCCAAAGGCTTCACGCTTCCCGAACCAAGAGGTTAGCAGGAAATCCTGTTGGACGTGGCCTTGTTTCTCTGAGTTCAGTGGAAGGCGCTGCTGAGGCGAGCTCGCGTACATTTGAAGGCCCTTCCAACTTCATGACACAAGACTTTCGTGCAGAGAAACCCTCCACACAACGTGTTCCTCACCGTAGTGTACCGCGCTTTCCGTCTCTTTCCTTTTACACTACGTTGTAAAAAGGTGCTTCCATCCGTAGGGAAAGAGCTGGTCGTCGAAGGACGGCAAACCTCTAGATTTGTTCTTAGAGTTAACCATGGGTAGGCAATCCTCCTTATGCTTCCTCACATAATACATATCCATACTCATCCTTCCTCATGGAACGGCCGCACTTCCACAGCGGTGTTTTGTAGAAATAAGTGTATAGCACTTTCCTTACGCTTCCTCCGATTTACAGACACACACCTCTATAGGGGACAACTTGTGACTTGGTGGTAACATTCGACCCACATTTTTCTTCACAATTCAGCCTATGGCATTTTCCTTGCGCTTTCACGCGAAGAACTGAAAACACTTCTAGCTTCCTGAAACAAGATCTGAGGAGGGAGAAACTTTCGACACAACTTCTTTCTCAAGCAGTGGTACATGACACAGTATTTGTGCCTTCACTGCGAACGTTGGAAATTGCTTCCATCTTCGTCCCTGTAGGTGGTAGTGGAAAGACTATTTCCCTGCAGCTTTGTTTCTTGAGAGGTGAGTATAAGAACCTTCCCTTAGAGAGCAGCACATATATCTCCAAGGGCTTCTATCTTCAAGAACCAAGATGTTCGCACGAAAACCTGTTTGACGAGGCCTTCTTTCTCAGAGTTCAGTGTAAGGCTACTAGGCCTGAAGGGAGCCCACGTCCATTTGAAGACCCATCCACCTGCATGACACAGGACTTAAAGGAGAGAAACCCTCTGCACAACGTGTTCCCCGCTGTACAGGAAGGCACGTTCCACCTCTTTCCTTGCACACAATGTTTAACAAGCTGCTTCCAACCTTACGAAAAGAGATGGTAGTCGAAGGACGGCAACACTCTAGATTTGTTCTTAGAGTTAAAGAAACGAGTGCCATCTTCCTTAGGCTTGCTCACATCATCCATTTCCATACATCGTTCTTCATGTCACGACTGTAGGCACATTCGCCACGGAGAGTTAAGTCTAGACCATGTCCCTTACGCGTTCACACCCGCTAGGGAAAACACTTTCATCGCACTGAAACCATAGGACAGCTGAGGGAAGCCTACTTCAGAAGAGGTTTCTCCAGCACCGTCACAGGGCCCATTCAAGATGCCTTCACCGTTTCATGCTAAAGTGCTTCTCATCCTTACGTGTATGGCTTTCCTGATGGATTTCCTTCTCACAATGAAAACCTTGACACGTTCCATCTGTTCTCTCTCCTACTCTTGAAAACACTTCCCACGGAACAAGATTCGAATGGGGACAGACATTCTACACTAAGTATGTCTGTGGGACAGGCACGGGGCACATTCCTTGCGATTTCACACTTTACATTGGAAAAGTCTACCATGTTCAGGGTGAGATGTTAGTAGAAACACGGTTTCTCTGCAGTGGTGTTTCTTCAGACTGATTAGTACTCCCTTGGTTTAGGATTCAACACATACGTTCTGTGAGTATGAATTCCTCGCGAACCCAGGTGGGAGCTCGAAGTCGCGTTTGAGATAGACTTGGTTCTCACAGATTTGTGTATGCCTTTCCTCTGCCTAACTCGCATACTTTGGAAGACGCTTCTATCTTCGTGACCCATGCATGGTGTTCGTTGAGAAAAGCCCTCCGTAAGAAGTTGTTCCGCGAGTAAGGTCGATCACGCTTCCCCTCTGCTTTCTTTCACACTTTGCCTCAAGCCGCTTCGTTTCTTAGCAGAGGAGGTGGCAGTCGAAAGACCGCACCTCCACAGCGCTGTTTTGTAGACCCAAGTGTATAGCACATTCCTTACGCTTCCTCTCATTTCCAGACATACACCTCTCTAGGAGACAACGAGTGTTTTGCTTATGCTTCTCTCTACCGAAACAAGATCTGAGTTGGGAGAAGCTTTCGACACGACTTCTTTCTCAAGCAGCGCTATATGGCCCAGTACCTGTGCCTTCGCTGTGACCGTTGGAACGTTCTTCCATCTTCTTCCCAGTAGATGGCAGTAGAAGGACTATCTCCCTCTACCGTGTTGTTCCTTGAGAGGTGAGTGTAAGGCACTGACACATATAGCTCAGAAGGCTTCATTCTTCCCGAACCAAGATGTGAGCTCGAAATCAGTTTTCACATGCCGTTGTTTCTCTGAGTTCAGCGTAAGGCTCTGCTGAGGCTAGCTCGCCTACATTTGAAGGCCTTCCAACTTCATGACAGAAGCCTTCACACTTGGTGTAAAGCCGCTTCGATCCTTAGGAAAGCAGAAGGGAGTCGAAGGACCGCTCCTCCACAGCATTGTTCTTGAAGAATTAATTGCAGAGCTCGTTGCTTATGCTTCCTCCGATTTCCATACACACACCTCTATAGGGGACAACTTGTGAGTTGGTGATAACATTCGACCCACATTTTTCTTTACAATTCAGCCTATGGCATTTTCCTTACGCTTTCACGCAAAGAACTGAAAATGTTTCTAGCTTCCTGAAACAAGATCTGAGTAGGGAGAAACTTTCGACACAACTTCTTTCTCAAGCAGTGGTACCTGACACAGATTTGTGCCTTCACTGCGAACGTTGGAAATTGCTTCCATCTTCATCCCTGTAGGTGGTAGTGGAAAGACTATTTCCCTGCAGCTTTGTTTCTTGAGAGGTGAGTATAAGAACCTTCCCTTAGAGAGCAACACATATATCTCCAAGGGCTTCTATCTTCAAGAACCAAGATGTTCGCACGAAAACCTGTTTGACGAGGCCTTCTTTCTCAGAGTTCAGTGTAAGGCTACCAGGCCTGAAGGGAGCCCACGTCCATTTGAAGCCCCATCCACCTGCATGACACAGGACTTAAAGGAGAGAAGCTCTCTGCACAAGGTGTTTCCCGATGTACAGGAATGCGCGTTCCACCTCTTTCCTTGCACACAAGGTTTAACAAGCTGCTTCCTTCCTTACTAAAAGAGATGGTAGTCGAAGGACGGCAACAAAATAGATTTGTTCTTAGAGTTAAACAAACGTATGCCATCTTCCTTAGGCTTGCTCACATCATCCATTTCCATACATTGTTCTTCATGTCATGACTGTAGGCACATTCGACACGGAGAGTTAAGTCTAGCCCATGTCCCTTGCGCCTTCACCCCCACTACGGAAAACATTTTCATCTCACTGAAACCATAGGACACCTGAGGGAAGCCTACTTCAGAAGAGGTTTCTCCAGCACCGTCACAGGGCCCTTTCAAGATGCCTTCTCCGTTTCATGCTAAAGTTCTTCTCATTCTTACGTGTATGGCTTTCCTAATGGATTTCTTTCTCACAGTGAAAACCTTGACACGTTCCATCTGCTCTCTCTCCTACTCTTGAAAACACTTCTCACAGAACAAGGTTCGAATGGGGACAGACATTCTACAGTAAGTATGTCTGTGGGACAGGCACGGGGCACATTCCTTGCGATTTCACACTTACATGGGTAACGTCTACCATGTTCAGGGAAGATGTTAGTAGAAACACGGTTTCTCTGCAGTGGTGTTTCTTCAGACTGCATAGTACTCCCTTTGTTTAGGATTCAGCCCATACGTTTTGTGACTATGAATTCCTCGCGAACCCAGATGGGAGCTCGAAGTCGCGTTTGAGATGGACTTGCTTCGCAGAGATTCATGTATGCCTTTCCTTTGGCGAAGTCACATACATTTGAAAACCCTTCCCTCTTCGTGACCCATGGTGTTCCTTGAGAAAAGCCCTCCATAAGAAGTTGTTCGGCGACTAAGGTATGTCTCTCTTCCTTCCCCTCCGTACTCTTTCACACTTTGCTTCAAGCCGCTTCGTTCCTTAGCAAAGCAGATGGCAGTCGAAGGACCGCACCGCCACAGCGTTGTTTCTTCGACTTAAGTGTATCACACGTCCCTTATGCTTCCTCCTATTTCCAGACACACACCTCTCTAGGGGACTACTAGTGGGTTGGTTGTCACATTCGACCCACATTTTTCTTCACAATTCAGCGTGTGGCGTTTTCCTGGTGTTTTCAAACAAAGTACTGACAAGGCTTCTATCTTCCCGAAACAAGATCTGAGTTGGGAGAGGCTTTCGATACAAGTTCGTTCTCAAGCAGTGGTATATGGCACAGTATTTGTGCCTTCGCTTTTAACGTCGGGACTTTCCTCCATTTTCTTCCCTGTAGATGGTAGTGGAAAGGCGATTTCTCTACCGTTTTGTTCCTTGAGAGCTGAGTGTTAGACACTTACACCTATATCTCCAAAGGCTTCACGCTTCCCGAACCAAGAGGTTAGCAGGAAATCCTGTTGGACGTGGCCTTGTTTCTCTGAGTTCAGTGGAAGGCGCTGCTGAGGCGAGCTCGCGTACATTTGAAGGCCCTTCCAACTTCATGACACAAGACTTTCGTGCAGAGAAACCCTCCACACAACGTGTTCCTCACCGTAGTGTACCGCGCTTTCCGTCTCTTTCCTTTTACACTACGTTGTAAAAAGGTGCTTCCATCCGTAGGGAAAGAGCTGGTCGTCGAAGGACGGCAAACCTCTAGATTTGTTCTTAGAGTTAACCATGGGTAGGCAATCCTCCTTATGCTTCCTCACATAATACATATCCATACTCATCCTTCCTCATGGAACGGCCGCACTTCCACAGCGGTGTTTTGTAGAAATAAGTGTATAGCACTTTCCTTACGCTTCCTCCGATTTACAGACACACACCTCTATAGGGGACAACTTGTGACTTGGTGGTAACATTCGACCCACATTTTTCTTCACAATTCAGCCTATGGCATTTTCCTTGCGCTTTCACGCGAAGAACTGAAAACACTTCTAGCTTCCTGAAACAAGATCTGAGGAGGGAGAAACTTTCGACACAACTTCTTTCTCAAGCAGTGGTACATGACACAGTATTTGTGCCTTCACTGCGAACGTTGGAAATTGCTTCCATCTTCGTCCCTGTAGGTGGTAGTGGAAAGACTATTTCCCTGCAGCTTTGTTTCTTGAGAGGTGAGTATAAGAACCTTCCCTTAGAGAGCAGCACATATATCTCCAAGGGCTTCTATCTTCAAGAACCAAGATGTTCGCACGAAAACCTGTTTGACGAGGCCTTCTTTCTCAGAGTTCAGTGTAAGGCTACTAGGCCTGAAGGGAGCCCACGTCCATTTGAAGACCCATCCACCTGCATGACACAGGACTTAAAGGAGAGAAACCCTCTGCACAACGTGTTCCCCGCTGTACAGGAAGGCACGTTCCACCTCTTTCCTTGCACACAATGTTTAACAAGCTGCTTCCAACCTTACGAAAAGAGATGGTAGTCGAAGGACGGCAACACTCTAGATTTGTTCTTAGAGTTAAAGAAACGAGTGCCATCTTCCTTAGGCTTGCTCACATCATCCATTTCCATACATCGTTCTTCATGTCACGACTGTAGGCACATTCGCCACGGAGAGTTAAGTCTAGACCATGTCCCTTACGCGTTCACACCCGCTAGGGAAAACACTTTCATCGCACTGAAACCATAGGACAGCTGAGGGAAGCCTACTTCAGAAGAGGTTTCTCCAGCACCGTCACAGGGCCCATTCAAGATGCCTTCACCGTTTCATGCTAAAGTGCTTCTCATCCTTACGTGTATGGCTTTCCTGATGGATTTCCTTCTCACAATGAAAACCTTGACACGTTCCATCTGTTCTCTCTCCTACTCTTGAAAACACTTCCCACGGAACAAGATTCGAATGGGGACAGACATTCTACACTAAGTATGTCTGTGGGACAGGCACGGGGCACATTCCTTGCGATTTCACACTTTACATTGGAAAAGTCTACCATGTTCAGGGTGAGATGTTAGTAGAAACACGGTTTCTCTGCAGTGGTGTTTCTTCAGACTGATTAGTACTCCCTTGGTTTAGGATTCAACACATACGTTCTGTGAGTATGAATTCCTCGCGAACCCAGGTGGGAGCTCGAAGTCGCGTTTGAGATAGACTTGGTTCTCACAGATTTGTGTATGCCTTTCCTCTGCCTAACTCGCATACTTTGGAAGACGCTTCTATCTTCGTGACCCATGCATGGTGTTCGTTGAGAAAAGCCCTCCGTAAGAAGTTGTTCCGCGAGTAAGGTCGATCACGCTTCCCCTCTGCTTTCTTTCACACTTTGCCTCAAGCCGCTTCGTTTCTTAGCAGAGGAGGTGGCAGTCGAAAGACCGCACCTCCACAGCGCTGTTTTGTAGACCCAAGTGTATAGCACATTCCTTACGCTTCCTCTCATTTCCAGACATACACCTCTCTAGGAGACAACGAGTGTTTTGCTTATGCTTCTCTCTACCGAAACAAGATCTGAGTTGGGAGAAGCTTTCGACACGACTTCTTTCTCAAGCAGCGCTATATGGCCCAGTACCTGTGCCTTCGCTGTGACCGTTGGAACGTTCTTCCATCTTCTTCCCAGTAGATGGCAGTAGAAGGACTATCTCCCTCTACCGTGTTGTTCCTTGAGAGGTGAGTGTAAGGCACTGACACATATAGCTCAGAAGGCTTCATTCTTCCCGAACCAAGATGTGAGCTCGAAATCAGTTTTCACATGCCGTTGTTTCTCTGAGTTCAGCGTAAGGCTCTGCTGAGGCTAGCTCGCCTACATTTGAAGGCCTTCCAACTTCATGACAGAAGCCTTCACACTTGGTGTAAAGCCGCTTCGATCCTTAGGAAAGCAGAAGGGAGTCGAAGGACCGCTCCTCCACAGCATTGTTCTTGAAGAATTAATTGCAGAGCTCGTTGCTTATGCTTCCTCCGATTTCCATACACACACCTCTATAGGGGACAACTTGTGAGTTGGTGATAACATTCGACCCACATTTTTCTTTACAATTCAGCCTATGGCATTTTCCTTACGCTTTCACGCAAAGAACTGAAAATGTTTCTAGCTTCCTGAAACAAGATCTGAGTAGGGAGAAACTTTCGACACAACTTCTTTCTCAAGCAGTGGTACCTGACACAGATTTGTGCCTTCACTGCGAACGTTGGAAATTGCTTCCATCTTCATCCCTGTAGGTGGTAGTGGAAAGACTATTTCCCTGCAGCTTTGTTTCTTGAGAGGTGAGTATAAGAACCTTCCCTTAGAGAGCAACACATATATCTCCAAGGGCTTCTATCTTCAAGAACCAAGATGTTCGCACGAAAACCTGTTTGACGAGGCCTTCTTTCTCAGAGTTCAGTGTAAGGCTACCAGGCCTGAAGGGAGCCCACATCCATTTGAAGCCCCATCCACCTGCATGACACAGGACTTAAAGGAGAGAAGCTCTCTGCACAACGTGTTTCCCGATGTACAGGAATGCGCGTTCCACCTCTTTCCTTGCACACAAGGTTTAACAAGCTGCTTCCTTCCTTACTAAAAGAGATGGTAGTCGAAGGACGGCAACAAAATAGATTTGTTCTTAGAGTTAAACAAACGTATGCCATCTTCCTTAGGCTTGCTCACATCATCCATTTCCATACATTGTTCTTCATGTCATGACTGTAGGCACATTCGACACGGAGAGTTAAGTCTAGCCCATGTCCCTTGCGCCTTCACCCCCACTACGGAAAACATTTTCATCTCACTGAAACCATAGGACACCTGAGGGAAGCCTACTTCAGAAGAGGTTTCTCCAGCACCGTCACAGGGCCCTTTCAAGATGCCTTCTCCGTTTCATGCTAAAGTTCTTCTCATTCTTACGTGTATGGCTTTCCTAATGGATTTCTTTCTCACAGTGAAAACCTTGACACGTTCCATCTGCTCTCTCTCCTACTCTTGAAAACACTTCTCACAGAACAAGGTTCGAATGGGGACAGACATTCTACAGTAAGTATGTCTGTGGGACAGGCACGGGGCACATTCCTTGCGATTTCACACTTACATGGGTAACGTCTACCATGTTCAGGGAAGATGTTAGTAGAAACACGGTTTCTCTGCAGTGGTGTTTCTTCAGACTGCATAGTACTCCCTTTGTTTAGGATTCAGCCCATACGTTTTGTGACTATGAATTCCTCGCGAACCCAGATGGGAGCTCGAAGTCGCGTTTGAGATGGACTTGCTTCGCAGAGATTCATGTATGCCTTTCCTTTGGCGAAGTCACATACATTTGAAAACCCTTCCCTCTTCGTGACCCATGGTGTTCGTTGAGAAAAGCCCTCCATAAGAAGTTGTTCGGCGACTAAGGTATGTCTCTCTTCCTTCCCCTCCGTACTCTTTCACACTTTGCTTCAAGCCGCTTCGTTCCTTAGCAAAGCAGATGGCAGTCGAAGGACCGCACCGCCACAGCGTTGTTTCTTCGACTTAAGTGTATCACACGTCCCTTATGCTTCCTCCTATTTCCAGACACACACCTCTCTAGGGGACTACTAGTGGGTTGGTTGTCACATTCGACCCACATTTTTCTTCACAATTCAGCGTGTGGCGTTTTCCTGGTGTTTTCAAACAAAGTACTGACAAGGCTTCTATCTTCCCGAAACAAGATCTGAGTTGGGAGAGGCTTTCGATACAAGTTCGTTCTCAAGCAGTGGTATATGGCACAGTATTTGTGCCTTCGCTTTTAACGTCGGGACTTTCCTCCATTTTCTTCCCTGTAGATGGTAGTGGAAAGGCGATTTCTCTACCGTTTTGTTCCTTGAGAGCTGAGTGTTAGACACTTACACCTATATCTCCAAAGGCTTCACGCTTCCCGAACCAAGAGGTTAGCAGGAAATCCTGTTGGACGTGGCCTTGTTTCTCTGAGTTCAGTGGAAGGCGCTGCTGAGGCGAGCTCGCGTACATTTGAAGGCCCTTCCAACTTCATGACACAAGACTTTGGTGCAGAGAAACCCTCCACACAACGTGTTCCTCACCGTAGTGTACCGCGCTTTCCGTCTCTTTCCTTTTACACTACGTTGTAAAAAGGTGCTTCCATCCGTAGGGAAAGAGCTGGTCGTCGAAGGACGGCAAACCTCTAGATTTGTTCTTAGAGTTAACCATGGGTAGGCAATCCTCCTTATGCTTCCTCACATAATACATATCCATACTCATCCTTCCTCATGGAACGGCCGCACTTCCACAGCGGTGTTTTGTAGAAATAAGTGTATAGCACTTTCCTTACGCTTCCTCCGATTTACAGACACACACCTCTATAGGGGACAACTTGTGACTTGGTGGTAACATTCGACCCACATTTTTCTTCACAATTCAGCCTATGGCATTTTCCTTGCGCTTTCACGCGAAGAACTGAAAACACTTCTAGCTTCCTGAAACAAGATCTGAGGAGGGAGAAACTTTCGACACAACTTCTTTCTCAAGCAGTGGTACATGACACAGTATTTGTGCCTTCACTGCGAACGTTGGAAATTGCTTCCATCTTCGTCCCTGTAGGTGGTAGTGGAAAGACTATTTCCCTGCAGCTTTGTTTCTTGAGAGGTGAGTATAAGAACCTTCCCTTAGAGAGCAGCACATATATCTCCAAGGGCTTCTATCTTCAAGAACCAAGATGTTCGCACGAAAACCTGTTTGACGAGGCCTTCTTTCTCAGAGTTCAGTGTAAGGCTACTAGGCCTGAAGGGAGCCCACGTCCATTTGAAGACCCATCCACCTGCATGACACAGGACTTAAAGGAGAGAAACCCTCTGCACAACGTGTTCCCCGCTGTACAGGAAGGCACGTTCCACCTCTTTCCTTGCACACAATGTTTAACAAGCTGCTTCCAACCTTACGAAAAGAGATGGTAGTCGAAGGACGGCAACACTCTAGATTTGTTCTTAGAGTTAAAGAAACGAGTGCCATCTTCCTTAGGCTTGCTCACATCCTCCATTTCCATACATCGTTCTTCATGTCACGACTGTAGGCACATTCGCCACGGAGAGTTAAGTCTAGACCATGTCCCTTACGCGTTCACACCCGCTAGGGAAAACACTTTCATCGCACTGAAACCATAGGACAGCTGAGGGAAGCCTACTTCAGAAGAGGTTTCTCCAGCACCGTCACAGGGCCCATTCAAGATGCCTTCACCGTTTCATGCTAAAGTGCTTCTCATCCTTACGTGTATGGCTTTCCTGATGGATTTCCTTCTCACAATGAAAACCTTGACACGTTCCATCTGTTCTCTCTCCTACTCTTGAAAACACTTCCCACGGAACAAGATTCGAATGGGGACAGACATTCTACACTAAGTATGTCTGTGGGACAGGCACGGGGCACATTCCTTGCGATTTCACACTTTACATTGGAAAAGTCTACCATGTTCAGGGTGAGATGTTAGTAGAAACACGGTTTCTCTGCAGTGGTGTTTCTTCAGACTGATTAGTACTCCCTTGGTTTAGGATTCAACACATACGTTCTGTGAGTATGAATTCCTCGCGAACCCAGGTGGGAGCTCGAAGTCGCGTTTGAGATAGACTTGGTTCTCACAGATTTGTGTATGCCTTTCCTCTGCCTAACTCGCATACTTTGGAAGACGCTTCTATCTTCGTGACCCATGCATGGTGTTCGTTGAGAAAAGCCCTCCGTAAGAAGTTGTTCCGCGAGTAAGGTCGATCACGCTTCCCCTCTGCTTTCTTTCACACTTTGCCTCAAGCCGCTTCGTTTCTTAGCAGAGGAGGTGGCAGTCGAAAGACCGCACCTCCACAGCGCTGTTTTGTAGACCCAAGTGTATAGCACATTCCTTACGCTTCCTCTCATTTCCAGACATACACCTCTCTAGGAGACAACGAGTGTTTTGCTTATGCTTCTCTCTACCGAAACAAGATCTGAGTTGGGAGAAGCTTTCGACACGACTTCTTTCTCAAGCAGCGCTATATGGCCCAGTACCTGTGCCTTCGCTGTGACCGTTGGAACGTTCTTCCATCTTCTTCCCAGTAGATGGCAGTAGAAGGACTATCTCCCTCTACCGTGTTGTTCCTTGAGAGGTGAGTGTAAGGCACTGACACATATAGCTCAGAAGGCTTCATTCTTCCCGAACCAAGATGTGAGCTCGAAATCAGTTTTCACATGCCGTTGTTTCTCTGAGTTCAGCGTAAGGCTCTGCTGAGGCTAGCTCGCCTACATTTGAAGGCCTTCCAACTTCATGACAGAAGCCTTCACACTTGGTGTAAAGCCGCTTCGATCCTTAGGAAAGCAGAAGGGAGTCGAAGGACCGCTCCTCCACAGCATTGTTCTTGAAGAATTAATTGCAGAGCTCGTTGCTTATGCTTCCTCCGATTTCCATACACACACCTCTATAGGGGACAACTTGTGAGTTGGTGATAACATTCGACCCACATTTTTCTTTACAATTCAGCCTATGGCATTTTCCTTACGCTTTCACGCAAAGAACTGAAAATGTTTCTAGCTTCCTGAAACAAGATCTGAGTAGGGAGAAACTTTCGACACAACTTCTTTCTCAAGCAGTGGTACCTGACACAGATTTGTGCCTTCACTGCGAACGTTGGAAATTGCTTCCATCTTCATCCCTGTAGGTGGTAGTGGAAAGACTATTTCCCTGCAGCTTTGTTTCTTGAGAGGTGAGTATAAGAACCTTCCCTTAGAGAGCAACACATATATCTCCAAGGGCTTCTATCTTCAAGAACCAAGATGTTCGCACGAAAACCTGTTTGACGAGGCCTTCTTTCTCAGAGTTCAGTGTAAGGCTACCAGGCCTGAAGGGAGCCCACGTCCATTTGAAGCCCCATCCACCTGCATGACACAGGACTTAAAGGAGAGAAGCTCTCTGCACAACGTGTTTCCCGATGTACAGGAATGCGCGTTCCACCTCTTTCCTTGCACACAAGGTTTAACAAGCTGCTTCCTTCCTTACTAAAAGAGATGGTAGTCGAAGGACGGCAACAAAATAGATTTGTTCTTAGAGTTAAACAAACGTATGCCATCTTCCTTAGGCTTGCTCACATCATCCATTTCCATACATTGTTCTTCATGTCATGACTGTAGGCACATTCGACACGGAGAGTTAAGTCTAGCCCATGTCCCTTGCGCCTTCACCCCCACTACGGAAAACATTTTCATCTCACTGAAACCATAGGACACCTGAGGGAAGCCTACTTCAGAAGAGGTTTCTCCAGCACCGTCACAGGGCCCTTTCAAGATGCCTTCTCCGTTTCATGCTAAAGTTCTTCTCATTCTTACGTGTATGGCTTTCCTAATGGATTTCTTTCTCACAGTGAAAACCTTGACACGTTCCATCTGCTCTCTCTCCTACTCTTGAAAACACTTCTCACAGAACAAGGTTCGAATGGGGACAGACATTCTACAGTAAGTATGTCTGTGGGACAGGCACGGGGCACATTCCTTGCGATTTCACACTTACATGGGTAACGTCTACCATGTTCAGGGAAGATGTTAGTAGAAACACGGTTTCTCTGCAGTGGTGTTTCTTCAGACTGCATAGTACTCCCTTTGTTTAGGATTCAGCCCATACGTTTTGTGACTATGAATTCCTCGCGAACCCAGATGGGAGCTCGAAGTCGCGTTTGAGATGGACTTGCTTCGCAGAGATTCATGTATGCCTTTCCTTTGGCGAAGTCACATACATTTGAAAACCCTTCCCTCTTCGTGACCCATGGTGTTCGTTGAGAAAAGCCCTCCATAAGAAGTTGTTCGGCGACTAAGGTATGTCTCTCTTCCTTCCCCTCCGTACTCTTTCACACTTTGCTTCAAGCCGCTTCGTTCCTTAGCAAAGCAGATGGCAGTCGAAGGACCGCACCGCCACAGCGTTGTTTCTTCGACTTAAGTGTATCACACGTCCCTTATGCTTCCTCCTATTTCCAGACACACACCTCTCTAGGGGACTACTAGTGGGTTGGTTGTCACATTCGACCCACATTTTTCTTCACAATTCAGCGTGTGGCGTTTTCCTGGTGTTTTCAAACAAAGTACTGACAAGGCTTCTATCTTCCCGAAACAAGATCTGAGTTGGGAGAGGCTTTCGATACAAGTTCGTTCTCAAGCAGTGGTATATGGCACAGTATTTGTGCCTTCGCTTTTAACGTCGGGACTTTCCTCCATTTTCTTCCCTGTAGATGGTAGTGGAAAGGCGATTTCTCTACCGTTTTGTTCCTTGAGAGCTGAGTGTTAGACACTTACACCTATATCTCCAAAGGCTTCACGCTTCCCGAACCAAGAGGTTAGCAGGAAATCCTGTTGGACGTGGCCTTGTTTCTCTGAGTTCAGTGGAAGGCGCTGCTGAGGCGAGCTCGCGTACATTTGAAGGCCCTTCCAACTTCATGACACAAGACTTTGGTGCAGAGAAACCCTCCACACAACGTGTTCCTCACCGTAGTGTACCGCGCTTTCCGTCTCTTTCCTTTTACACTACGTTGTAAAAAGGTGCTTCCATCCGTAGGGAAAGAGCTGGTCGTCGAAGGACGGCAAACCTCTAGATTTGTTCTTAGAGTTAACCATGGGTAGGCAATCCTCCTTATGCTTCCTCACATAATACATATCCATACTCATCCTTCCTCATGGAACGGCCGCACTTCCACAGCGGTGTTTTGTAGAAATAAGTGTATAGCACTTTCCTTACGCTTCCTCCGATTTACAGACACACACCTCTATAGGGGACAACTTGTGACTTGGTGGTAACATTCGACCCACATTTTTCTTCACAATTCAGCCTATGGCATTTTCCTTGCGCTTTCACGCGAAGAACTGAAAACACTTCTAGCTTCCTGAAACAAGATCTGAGGAGGGAGAAACTTTCGACACAACTTCTTTCTCAAGCAGTGGTACATGACACAGTATTTGTGCCTTCACTGCGAACGTTGGAAATTGCTTCCATCTTCGTCCCTGTAGGTGGTAGTGGAAAGACTATTTCCCTGCAGCTTTGTTTCTTGAGAGGTGAGTATAAGAACCTTCCCTTAGAGAGCAGCACATATATCTCCAAGGGCTTCTATCTTCAAGAACCAAGATGTTCGCACGAAAACCTGTTTGACGAGGCCTTCTTTCTCAGAGTTCAGTGTAAGGCTACTAGGCCTGAAGGGAGCCCACGTCCATTTGAAGACCCATCCACCTGCATGACACAGGACTTAAAGGAGAGAAACCCTCTGCACAACGTGTTCCCCGCTGTACAGGAAGGCACGTTCCACCTCTTTCCTTGCACACAATGTTTAACAAGCTGCTTCCAACCTTACGAAAAGAGATGGTAGTCGAAGGACGGCAACACTCTAGATTTGTTCTTAGAGTTAAAGAAACGAGTGCCATCTTCCTTAGGCTTGCTCACATCCTCCATTTCCATACATCGTTCTTCATGTCACGACTGTAGGCACATTCGCCACGGAGAGTTAAGTCTAGACCATGTCCCTTACGCGTTCACACCCGCTAGGGAAAACACTTTCATCGCACTGAAACCATAGGACAGCTGAGGGAAGCCTACTTCAGAAGAGGTTTCTCCAGCACCGTCACAGGGCCCATTCAAGATGCCTTCACCGTTTCATGCTAAAGTGCTTCTCATCCTTACGTGTATGGCTTTCCTGATGGATTTCCTTCTCACAATGAAAACCTTGACACGTTCCATCTGTTCTCTCTCCTACTCTTGAAAACACTTCCCACGGAACAAGATTCGAATGGGGACAGACATTCTACACTAAGTATGTCTGTGGGACAGGCACGGGGCACATTCCTTGCGATTTCACACTTTACATTGGAAAAGTCTACCATGTTCAGGGTGAGATGTTAGTAGAAACACGGTTTCTCTGCAGTGGTGTTTCTTCAGACTGATTAGTACTCCCTTGGTTTAGGATTCAACACATACGTTCTGTGAGTATGAATTCCTCGCGAACCCAGGTGGGAGCTCGAAGTCGCGTTTGAGATAGACTTGGTTCTCACAGATTTGTGTATGCCTTTCCTCTGCCTAACTCGCATACTTTGGAAGACGCTTCTATCTTCGTGACCCATGCATGGTGTTCGTTGAGAAAAGCCCTCCGTAAGAAGTTGTTCCGCGAGTAAGGTCGATCACGCTTCCCCTCTGCTTTCTTTCACACTTTGCCTCAAGCCGCTTCGTTTCTTAGCAGAGGAGGTGGCAGTCGAAAGACCGCACCTCCACAGCGCTGTTTTGTAGACCCAAGTGTATAGCACATTCCTTACGCTTCCTCTCATTTCCAGACATACACCTCTCTAGGAGACAACGAGTGTTTTGCTTATGCTTCTCTCTACCGAAACAAGATCTGAGTTGGGAGAAGCTTTCGACACGACTTCTTTCTCAAGCAGCGCTATATGGCCCAGTACCTGTGCCTTCGCTGTGACCGTTGGAACGTTCTTCCATCTTCTTCCCAGTAGATGGCAGTAGAAGGACTATCTCCCTCTACCGTGTTGTTCCTTGAGAGGTGAGTGTAAGGCACTGACACATATAGCTCAGAAGGCTTCATTCTTCCCGAACCAAGATGTGAGCTCGAAATCAGTTTTCACATGCCGTTGTTTCTCTGAGTTCAGCGTAAGGCTCTGCTGAGGCTAGCTCGCCTACATTTGAAGGCCTTCCAACTTCATGACAGAAGCCTTCACACTTGGTGTAAAGCCGCTTCGATCCTTAGGAAAGCAGAAGGGAGTCGAAGGACCGCTCCTCCACAGCATTGTTCTTGAAGAATTAATTGCAGAGCTCGTTGCTTATGCTTCCTCCGATTTCCATACACACACCTCTATAGGGGACAACTTGTGAGTTGGTGATAACATTCGACCCACATTTTTCTTTACAATTCAGCCTATGGCATTTTCCTTACGCTTTCACGCAAAGAACTGAAAATGTTTCTAGCTTCCTGAAACAAGATCTGAGTAGGGAGAAACTTTCGACACAACTTCTTTCTCAAGCAGTGGTACCTGACACAGATTTGTGCCTTCACTGCGAACGTTGGAAATTGCTTCCATCTTCATCCCTGTAGGTGGTAGTGGAAAGACTATTTCCCTGCAGCTTTGTTTCTTGAGAGGTGAGTATAAGAACCTTCCCTTAGAGAGCAACACATATATCTCCAAGGGCTTCTATCTTCAAGAACCAAGATGTTCGCACGAAAACCTGTTTGACGAGGCCTTCTTTCTCAGAGTTCAGTGTAAGGCTACCAGGCCTGAAGGGAGCCCACGTCCATTTGAAGCCCCATCCACCTGCATGACACAGGACTTAAAGGAGAGAAGCTCTCTGCACAACGTGTTTCCCGATGTACAGGAATGCGCGTTCCACCTCTTTCCTTGCACACAAGGTTTAACAAGCTGCTTCCTTCCTTACTAAAAGAGATGGTAGTCGAAGGACGGCAACAAAATAGATTTGTTCTTAGAGTTAAACAAACGTATGCCATCTTCCTTAGGCTTGCTCACATCATCCATTTCCATACATTGTTCTTCATGTCATGACTGTAGGCACATTCGACACGGAGAGTTAAGTCTAGCCCATGTCCCTTGCGCCTTCACCCCCACTACGGAAAACATTTTCATCTCACTGAAACCATAGGACACCTGAGGGAAGCCTACTTCAGAAGAGGTTTCTCCAGCACCGTCACAGGGCCCTTTCAAGATGCCTTCTCCGTTTCATGCTAAAGTTCTTCTCATTCTTACGTGTATGGCTTTCCTAATGGATTTCTTTCTCACAGTGAAAACCTTGACACGTTCCATCTGCTCTCTCTCCTACTCTTGAAAACACTTCTCACAGAACAAGGTTCGAATGGGGACAGACATTCTACAGTAAGTATGTCTGTGGGACAGGCACGGGGCACATTCCTTGCGATTTCACACTTACATGGGTAACGTCTACCATGTTCAGGGAAGATGTTAGTAGAAACACGGTTTCTCTGCAGTGGTGTTTCTTCAGACTGCATAGTACTCCCTTTGTTTAGGATTCAGCCCATACGTTTTGTGACTATGAATTCCTCGCGAACCCAGATGGGAGCTCGAAGTCGCGTTTGAGATGGACTTGCTTCGCAGAGATTCATGTATGCCTTTCCTTTGGCGAAGTCACATACATTTGAAAACCCTTCCCTCTTCGTGACCCATGGTGTTCGTTGAGAAAAGCCCTCCATAAGAAGTTGTTCGGCGACTAAGGTATGTCTCTCTTCCTTCCCCTCCGTACTCTTTCACACTTTGCTTCAAGCCGCTTCGTTCCTTAGCAAAGCAGATGGCAGTCGAAGGACCGCACCGCCACAGCGTTGTTTCTTCGACTTAAGTGTATCACACGTCCCTTATGCTTCCTCCTATTTCCAGACACACACCTCTCTAGGGGACTACTAGTGGGTTGGTTGTCACATTCGACCCACATTTTTCTTCACAATTCAGCGTGTGGCGTTTTCCTGGTGTTTTCAAACAAAGTACTGACAAGGCTTCTATCTTCCCGAAACAAGATCTGAGTTGGGAGAGGCTTTCGATACAAGTTCGTTCTCAAGCAGTGGTATATGGCACAGTATTTGTGCCTTCGCTTTTAACGTCGGGACTTTCCTCCATTTTCTTCCCTGTAGATGGTAGTGGAAAGGCGATTTCTCTACCGTTTTGTTCCTTGAGAGCTGAGTGTTAGACACTTACACCTATATCTCCAAAGGCTTCACGCTTCCCGAACCAAGAGGTTAGCAGGAAATCCTGTTGGACGTGGCCTTGTTTCTCTGAGTTCAGTGGAAGGCGCTGCTGAGGCGAGCTCGCGTACATTTGAAGGCCCTTCCAACTTCATGACACAAGACTTTCGTGCAGAGAAACCCTCCACACAACGTGTTCCTCACCGTAGTGTACCGCGCTTTCCGTCTCTTTCCTTTTACACTACGTTGTAAAAAGGTGCTTCCATCCGTAGGGAAAGAGCTGGTCGTCGAAGGACGGCAAACCTCTAGATTTGTTCTTAGAGTTAACCATGGGTAGGCAATCCTCCTTATGCTTCCTCACATAATACATATCCATACTCATCCTTCCTCATGGAACGGCCGCACTTCCACAGCGGTGTTTTGTAGAAATAAGTGTATAGCACTTTCCTTACGCTTCCTCCGATTTACAGACACACACCTCTATAGGGGACAACTTGTGACTTGGTGGTAACATTCGACCCACATTTTTCTTCACAATTCAGCCTATGGCATTTTCCTTGCGCTTTCACGCGAAGAACTGAAAACACTTCTAGCTTCCTGAAACAAGATCTGAGGAGGGAGAAACTTTCGACACAACTTCTTTCTCAAGCAGTGGTACATGACACAGTATTTGTGCCTTCACTGCGAACGTTGGAAATTGCTTCCATCTTCGTCCCTGTAGGTGGTAGTGGAAAGACTATTTCCCTGCAGCTTTGTTTCTTGAGAGGTGAGTATAAGAACCTTCCCTTAGAGAGCAGCACATATATCTCCAAGGGCTTCTATCTTCAAGAACCAAGATGTTCGCACGAAAACCTGTTTGACGAGGCCTTCTTTCTCAGAGTTCAGTGTAAGGCTACTAGGCCTGAAGGGAGCCCACGTCCATTTGAAGACCCATCCACCTGCATGACACAGGACTTAAAGGAGAGAAACCCTCTGCACAACGTGTTCCCCGCTGTACAGGAAGGCACGTTCCACCTCTTTCCTTGCACACAATGTTTAACAAGCTGCTTCCAACCTTACGAAAAGAGATGGTAGTCGAAGGACGGCAACACTCTAGATTTGTTCTTAGAGTTAAAGAAACGAGTGCCATCTTCCTTAGGCTTGCTCACATCCTCCATTTCCATACATCGTTCTTCATGTCACGACTGTAGGCACATTCGCCACGGAGAGTTAAGTCTAGACCATGTCCCTTACGCGTTCACACCCGCTAGGGAAAACACTTTCATCGCACTGAAACCATAGGACAGCTGAGGGAAGCCTACTTCAGAAGAGGTTTCTCCAGCACCGTCACAGGGCCCATTCAAGATGCCTTCACCGTTTCATGCTAAAGTGCTTCTCATCCTTACGTGTATGGCTTTCCTGATGGATTTCCTTCTCACAATGAAAACCTTGACACGTTCCATCTGTTCTCTCTCCTACTCTTGAAAACACTTCCCACGGAACAAGATTCGAATGGGGACAGACATTCTACACTAAGTATGTCTGTGGGACAGGCACGGGGCACATTCCTTGCGATTTCACACTTTACATTGGAAAAGTCTACCATGTTCAGGGTGAGATGTTAGTAGAAACACGGTTTCTCTGCAGTGGTGTTTCTTCAGACTGATTAGTACTCCCTTGGTTTAGGATTCAACACATACGTTCTGTGAGTATGAATTCCTCGCGAACCCAGGTGGGAGCTCGAAGTCGCGTTTGAGATAGACTTGGTTCTCACAGATTTGTGTATGCCTTTCCTCTGCCTAACTCGCATACTTTGGAAGACGCTTCTATCTTCGTGACCCATGCATGGTGTTCGTTGAGAAAAGCCCTCCGTAAGAAGTTGTTCCGCGAGTAAGGTCGATCACGCTTCCCCTCTGCTTTCTTTCACACTTTGCCTCAAGCCGCTTCGTTTCTTAGCAGAGGAGGTGGCAGTCGAAAGACCGCACCTCCACAGCGCTGTTTTGTAGACCCAAGTGTATAGCACATTCCTTACGCTTCCTCTCATTTCCAGACATACACCTCTCTAGGAGACAACGAGTGTTTTGCTTATGCTTCTCTCTACCGAAACAAGATCTGAGTTGGGAGAAGCTTTCGACACGACTTCTTTCTCAAGCAGCGCTATATGGCCCAGTACCTGTGCCTTCGCTGTGACCGTTGGAACGTTCTTCCATCTTCTTCCCAGTAGATGGCAGTAGAAGGACTATCTCCCTCTACCGTGTTGTTCCTTGAGAGGTGAGTGTAAGGCACTGACACATATAGCTCAGAAGGCTTCATTCTTCCCGAACCAAGATGTGAGCTCGAAATCAGTTTTCACATGCCGTTGTTTCTCTGAGTTCAGCGTAAGGCTCTGCTGAGGCTAGCTCGCCTACATTTGAAGGCCTTCCAACTTCATGACAGAAGCCTTCACACTTGGTGTAAAGCCGCTTCGATCCTTAGGAAAGCAGAAGGGAGTCGAAGGACCGCTCCTCCACAGCATTGTTCTTGAAGAATTAATTGCAGAGCTCGTTGCTTATGCTTCCTCCGATTTCCATACACACACCTCTATAGGGGACAACTTGTGAGTTGGTGATAACATTCGACCCACATTTTTCTTTACAATTCAGCCTATGGCATTTTCCTTACGCTTTCACGCAAAGAACTGAAAATGTTTCTAGCTTCCTGAAACAAGATCTGAGTAGGGAGAAACTTTCGACACAACTTCTTTCTCAAGCAGTGGTACCTGACACAGATTTGTGCCTTCACTGCGAACGTTGGAAATTGCTTCCATCTTCATCCCTGTAGGTGGTAGTGGAAAGACTATTTCCCTGCAGCTTTGTTTCTTGAGAGGTGAGTATAAGAACCTTCCCTTAGAGAGCAACACATATATCTCCAAGGGCTTCTATCTTCAAGAACCAAGATGTTCGCACGAAAACCTGTTTGACGAGGCCTTCTTTCTCAGAGTTCAGTGTAAGGCTACCAGGCCTGAAGGGAGCCCACGTCCATTTGAAGCCCCATCCACCTGCATGACACAGGACTTAAAGGAGAGAAGCTCTCTGCACAACGTGTTTCCCGATGTACAGGAATGCGCGTTCCACCTCTTTCCTTGCACACAAGGTTTAACAAGCTGCTTCCTTCCTTACTAAAAGAGATGGTAGTCGAAGGACGGCAACAAAATAGATTTGTTCTTAGAGTTAAACAAACGTATGCCATCTTCCTTAGGCTTGCTCACATCCTCCATTTCCATACATTGTTCTTCATGTCATGACTGTAGGCACATTCGACACGGAGAGTTAAGTCTAGCCCATGTCCCTTGCGCCTTCACCCCCACTACGGAAAACATTTTCATCTCACTGAAACCATAGGACACCTGAGGGAAGCCTACTTCAGAAGAGGTTTCTCCAGCACCGTCACAGGGCCCTTTCAAGATGCCTTCTCCGTTTCATGCTAAAGTTCTTCTCATTCTTACGTGTATGGCTTTCCTAATGGATTTCTTTCTCACAGTGAAAACCTTGACACGTTCCATCTGCTCTCTCTCCTACTCTTGAAAACACTTCTCACAGAACAAGGTTCGAATGGGGACAGACATTCTACAGTAAGTATGTCTGTGGGACAGGCACGGGGCACATTCCTTGCGATTTCACACTTACATGGGTAACGTCTACCATGTTCAGGGAAGATGTTAGTAGAAACACGGTTTCTCTGCAGTGGTGTTTCTTCAGACTGCATAGTACTCCCTTTGTTTAGGATTCAGCCCATACGTTTTGTGACTATGAATTCCTCGCGAACCCAGATGGGAGCTCGAAGTCGCGTTTGAGATGGACTTGCTTCGCAGAGATTCATGTATGCCTTTCCTTTGGCGAAGTCACATACATTTGAAAACCCTTCCCTCTTCGTGACCCATGGTGTTCCTTGAGAAAAGCCCTCCATAAGAAGTTGTTCGGCGACTAAGGTATGTCTCTCTTCCTTCCCCTCCGTACTCTTTCACACTTTGCTTCAAGCCGCTTCGTTCCTTAGCAAAGCAGATGGCAGTCGAAGGACCGCACCGCCACAGCGTTGTTTCTTCGACTTAAGTGTATCACACGTCCCTTATGCTTCCTCCTATTTCCAGACACACACCTCTCTAGGGGACTACTAGTGGGTTGGTTGTCACATTCGACCCACATTTTTCTTCACAATTCAGCGTGTGGCGTTTTCCTGGTGTTTTCAAACAAAGTACTGACAAGGCTTCTATCTTCCCGAAACAAGATCTGAGTTGGGAGAGGCTTTCGATACAAGTTCGTTCTCAAGCAGTGGTATATGGCACAGTATTTGTGCCTTCGCTTTTAACGTCGGGACTTTCCTCCATTTTCTTCCCTGTAGATGGTAGTGGAAAGGCGATTTCTCTACCGTTTTGTTCCTTGAGAGCTGAGTGTTAGACACTTACACCTATATCTCCAAAGGCTTCACGCTTCCCGAACCAAGAGGTTAGCAGGAAATCCTGTTGGACGTGGCCTTGTTTCTCTGAGTTCAGTGGAAGGCGCTGCTGAGGCGAGCTCGCGTACATTTGAAGGCCCTTCCAACTTCATGACACAAGACTTTCGTGCAGAGAAACCCTCCACACAACGTGTTCCTCACCGTAGTGTACCGCGCTTTCCGTCTCTTTCCTTTTACACTACGTTGTAAAAAGGTGCTTCCATCCGTAGGGAAAGAGCTGGTCGTCGAAGGACGGCAAACCTCTAGATTTGTTCTTAGAGTTAACCATGGGTAGGCAATCCTCCTTATGCTTCCTCACATAATACATATCCATACTCATCCTTCCTCATGGAACGGCCGCACTTCCACAGCGGTGTTTTGTAGAAATAAGTGTATAGCACTTTCCTTACGCTTCCTCCGATTTACAGACACACACCTCTATAGGGGACAACTTGTGACTTGGTGGTAACATTCGACCCACATTTTTCTTCACAATTCAGCCTATGGCATTTTCCTTGCGCTTTCACGCGAAGAACTGAAAACACTTCTAGCTTCCTGAAACAAGATCTGAGGAGGGAGAAACTTTCGACACAACTTCTTTCTCAAGCAGCGGTACATGACACAGTATTTGTGCCTTCACTGCGAACGTTGGAAATTGCTTCCATCTTCGTCCCTGTAGGTGGTAGTGGAAAGACTATTTCCCTGCAGCTTTGTTTCTTGAGAGGTGAGTATAAGAACCTTCCCTTAGAGAGCAGCACATATATCTCCAAGGGCTTCTATCTTCAAGAACCAAGATGTTCGCACGAAAACCTGTTTGACGAGGCCTTCTTTCTCAGAGTTCAGTGTAAGGCTACTAGGCCTGAAGGGAGCCCACGTCCATTTGAAGACCCATCCACCTGCATGACACAGGACTTAAAGGAGAGAAACCCTCTGCACAACGTGTTCCCCGCTGTACAGGAAGGCACGTTCCACCTCTTTCCTTGCACACAATGTTTAACAAGCTGCTTCCAACCTTACGAAAAGAGATGGTAGTCGAAGGACGGCAACACTCTAGATTTGTTCTTAGAGTTAAAGAAACGAGTGCCATCTTCCTTAGGCTTGCTCACATCATCCATTTCCATACATCGTTCTTCATGTCACGACTGTAGGCACATTCGCCACGGAGAGTTAAGTCTAGACCATGTCCCTTACGCGTTCACACCCGCTAGGGAAAACACTTTCATCGCACTGAAACCATAGGACAGCTGAGGGAAGCCTACTTCAGAAGAGGTTTCTCCAGCACCGTCACAGGGCCCATTCAAGATGCCTTCACCGTTTCATGCTAAAGTGCTTCTCATCCTTACGTGTATGGCTTTCCTGATGGATTTCCTTCTCACAATGAAAACCTTGACACGTTCCATCTGTTCTCTCTCCTACTCTTGAAAACACTTCCCACGGAACAAGATTCGAATGGGGACAGACATTCTACACTAAGTATGTCTGTGGGACAGGCACGGGGCACATTCCTTGCGATTTCACACTTTACATTGGAAAAGTCTACCATGTTCAGGGTGAGATGTTAGTAGAAACACGGTTTCTCTGCAGTGGTGTTTCTTCAGACTGATTAGTACTCCCTTGGTTTAGGATTCAACACATACGTTCTGTGAGTATGAATTCCTCGCGAACCCAGGTGGGAGCTCGAAGTCGCGTTTGAGATAGACTTGGTTCTCACAGATTTGTGTATGCCTTTCCTCTGCCTAACTCGCATACTTTGGAAGACGCTTCTATCTTCGTGACCCATGCATGGTGTTCGTTGAGAAAAGCCCTCCGTAAGAAGTTGTTCCGCGAGTAAGGTCGATCACGCTTCCCCTCTGCTTTCTTTCACACTTTGCCTCAAGCCGCTTCGTTTCTTAGCAGAGGAGGTGGCAGTCGAAAGACCGCACCTCCACAGCGCTGTTTTGTAGACCCAAGTGTATAGCACATTCCTTACGCTTCCTCTCATTTCCAGACATACACCTCTCTAGGAGACAACGAGTGTTTTGCTTATGCTTCTCTCTACCGAAACAAGATCTGAGTTGGGAGAAGCTTTCGACACGACTTCTTTCTCAAGCAGCGCTATATGGCCCAGTACCTGTGCCTTCGCTGTGACCGTTGGAACGTTCTTCCATCTTCTTCCCAGTAGATGGCAGTAGAAGGACTATCTCCCTCTACCGTGTTGTTCCTTGAGAGGTGAGTGTAAGGCACTGACACATATAGCTCAGAAGGCTTCATTCTTCCCGAACCAAGATGTGAGCTCGAAATCAGTTTTCACATGCCGTTGTTTCTCTGAGTTCAGCGTAAGGCTCTGCTGAGGCTAGCTCGCCTACATTTGAAGGCCTTCCAACTTCATGACAGAAGCCTTCACACTTGGTGTAAAGCCGCTTCGATCCTTAGGAAAGCAGAAGGGAGTCGAAGGACCGCTCCTCCACAGCATTGTTCTTGAAGAATTAATTGCAGAGCTCGTTGCTTATGCTTCCTCCGATTTCCATACACACACCTCTATAGGGGACAACTTGTGAGTTGGTGATAACATTCGACCCACATTTTTCTTTACAATTCAGCCTATGGCATTTTCCTTACGCTTTCACGCAAAGAACTGAAAATGTTTCTAGCTTCCTGAAACAAGATCTGAGTAGGGAGAAACTTTCGACACAACTTCTTTCTCAAGCAGTGGTACCTGACACAGATTTGTGCCTTCACTGCGAACGTTGGAAATTGCTTCCATCTTCATCCCTGTAGGTGGTAGTGGAAAGACTATTTCCCTGCAGCTTTGTTTCTTGAGAGGTGAGTATAAGAACCTTCCCTTAGAGAGCAACACATATATCTCCAAGGGCTTCTATCTTCAAGAACCAAGATGTTCGCACGAAAACCTGTTTGACGAGGCCTTCTTTCTCAGAGTTCAGTGTAAGGCTACCAGGCCTGAAGGGAGCCCACGTCCATTTGAAGCCCCATCCACCTGCATGACACAGGACTTAAAGGAGAGAAGCTCTCTGCACAACGTGTTTCCCGATGTACAGGAATGCGCGTTCCACCTCTTTCCTTGCACACAAGGTTTAACAAGCTGCTTCCTTCCTTACTAAAAGAGATGGTAGTCGAAGGACGGCAACAAAATAGATTTGTTCTTAGAGTTAAACAAACGTATGCCATCTTCCTTAGGCTTGCTCACATCCTCCATTTCCATACATTGTTCTTCATGTCATGACTGTAGGCACATTCGACACGGAGAGTTAAGTCTAGCCCATGTCCCTTGCGCCTTCACCCCCACTACGGAAAACATTTTCATCTCACTGAAACCATAGGACACCTGAGGGAAGCCTACTTCAGAAGAGGTTTCTCCAGCACCGTCACAGGGCCCTTTCAAGATGCCTTCTCCGTTTCATGCTAAAGTTCTTCTCATTCTTACGTGTATGGCTTTCCTAATGGATTTCTTTCTCACAGTGAAAACCTTGACACGTTCCATCTGCTCTCTCTCCTACTCTTGAAAACACTTCTCACAGAACAAGGTTCGAATGGGGACAGACATTCTACAGTAAGTATGTCTGTGGGACAGGCACGGGGCACATTCCTTGCGATTTCACACTTACATGGGTAACGTCTACCATGTTCAGGGAAGATGTTAGTAGAAACACGGTTTCTCTGCAGTGGTGTTTCTTCAGACTGCATAGTACTCCCTTTGTTTAGGATTCAGCCCATACGTTTTGTGACTATGAATTCCTCGCGAACCCAGATGGGAGCTCGAAGTCGCGTTTGAGATGGACTTGCTTCGCAGAGATTCATGTATGCCTTTCCTTTGGCGAAGTCACATACATTTGAAAACCCTTCCCTCTTCGTGACCCATGGTGTTCCTTGAGAAAAGCCCTCCATAAGAAGTTGTTCGGCGACTAAGGTATGTCTCTCTTCCTTCCCCTCCGTACTCTTTCACACTTTGCTTCAAGCCGCTTCGTTCCTTAGCAAAGCAGATGGCAGTCGAAGGACCGCACCGCCACAGCGTTGTTTCTTCGACTTAAGTGTATCACACGTCCCTTATGCTTCCTCCTATTTCCAGACACACACCTCTCTAGGGGACTACTAGTGGGTTGGTTGTCACATTCGACCCACATTTTTCTTCACAATTCAGCGTGTGGCGTTTTCCTGGTGTTTTCAAACAAAGTACTGACAAGGCTTCTATCTTCCCGAAACAAGATCTGAGTTGGGAGAGGCTTTCGATACAAGTTCGTTCTCAAGCAGTGGTATATGGCACAGTATTTGTGCCTTCGCTTTTAACGTCGGGACTTTCCTCCATTTTCTTCCCTGTAGATGGTAGTGGAAAGGCGATTTCTCTACCGTTTTGTTCCTTGAGAGCTGAGTGTTAGACACTTACACCTATATCTCCAAAGGCTTCACGCTTCCCGAACCAAGAGGTTAGCAGGAAATCCTGTTGGACGTGGCCTTGTTTCTCTGAGTTCAGTGGAAGGCGCTGCTGAGGCGAGCTCGCGTACATTTGAAGGCCCTTCCAACTTCATGACACAAGACTTTCGTGCAGAGAAACCCTCCACACAACGTGTTCCTCACCGTAGTGTACCGCGCTTTCCGTCTCTTTCCTTTTACACTACGTTGTAAAAAGGTGCTTCCATCCGTAGGGAAAGAGCTGGTCGTCGAAGGACGGCAAACCTCTAGATTTGTTCTTAGAGTTAACCATGGGTAGGCAATCCTCCTTATGCTTCCTCACATAATACATATCCATACTCATCCTTCCTCATGGAACGGCCGCACTTCCACAGCGGTGTTTTGTAGAAATAAGTGTATAGCACTTTCCTTACGCTTCCTCCGATTTACAGACACACACCTCTATAGGGGACAACTTGTGACTTGGTGGTAACATTCGACCCACATTTTTCTTCACAATTCAGCCTATGGCATTTTCCTTGCGCTTTCACGCGAAGAACTGAAAACACTTCTAGCTTCCTGAAACAAGATCTGAGGAGGGAGAAACTTTCGACACAACTTCTTTCTCAAGCAGTGGTACATGACACAGTATTTGTGCCTTCACTGCGAACGTTGGAAATTGCTTCCATCTTCGTCCCTGTAGGTGGTAGTGGAAAGACTATTTCCCTGCAGCTTTGTTTCTTGAGAGGTGAGTATAAGAACCTTCCCTTAGAGAGCAGCACATATATCTCCAAGGGCTTCTATCTTCAAGAACCAAGATGTTCGCACGAAAACCTGTTTGACGAGGCCTTCTTTCTCAGAGTTCAGTGTAAGGCTACTAGGCCTGAAGGGAGCCCACGTCCATTTGAAGACCCATCCACCTGCATGACACAGGACTTAAAGGAGAGAAACCCTCTGCACAACGTGTTCCCCGCTGTACAGGAAGGCACGTTCCACCTCTTTCCTTGCACACAATGTTTAACAAGCTGCTTCCAACCTTACGAAAAGAGATGGTAGTCGAAGGACGGCAACACTCTAGATTTGTTCTTAGAGTTAAAGAAACGAGTGCCATCTTCCTTAGGCTTGCTCACATCATCCATTTCCATACATCGTTCTTCATGTCACGACTGTAGGCACATTCGCCACGGAGAGTTAAGTCTAGACCATGTCCCTTACGCGTTCACACCCGCTAGGGAAAACACTTTCATCGCACTGAAACCATAGGACAGCTGAGGGAAGCCTACTTCAGAAGAGGTTTCTCCAGCACCGTCACAGGGCCCATTCAAGATGCCTTCACCGTTTCATGCTAAAGTGCTTCTCATCCTTACGTGTATGGCTTTCCTGATGGATTTCCTTCTCACAATGAAAACCTTGACACGTTCCATCTGTTCTCTCTCCTACTCTTGAAAACACTTCCCACGGAACAAGATTCGAATGGGGACAGACATTCTACACTAAGTATGTCTGTGGGACAGGCACGGGGCACATTCCTTGCGATTTCACACTTTACATTGGAAAAGTCTACCATGTTCAGGGTGAGATGTTAGTAGAAACACGGTTTCTCTGCAGTGGTGTTTCTTCAGACTGATTAGTACTCCCTTGGTTTAGGATTCAACACATACGTTCTGTGAGTATGAATTCCTCGCGAACCCAGGTGGGAGCTCGAAGTCGCGTTTGAGATAGACTTGGTTCTCACAGATTTGTGTATGCCTTTCCTCTGCCTAACTCGCATACTTTGGAAGACGCTTCTATCTTCGTGACCCATGCATGGTGTTCGTTGAGAAAAGCCCTCCGTAAGAAGTTGTTCCGCGAGTAAGGTCGATCACGCTTCCCCTCTGCTTTCTTTCACACTTTGCCTCAAGCCGCTTCGTTTCTTAGCAGAGGAGGTGGCAGTCGAAAGACCGCACCTCCACAGCGCTGTTTTGTAGACCCAAGTGTATAGCACATTCCTTACGCTTCCTCTCATTTCCAGACATACACCTCTCTAGGAGACAACGAGTGTTTTGCTTATGCTTCTCTCTACCGAAACAAGATCTGAGTTGGGAGAAGCTTTCGACACGACTTCTTTCTCAAGCAGCGCTATATGGCCCAGTACCTGTGCCTTCGCTGTGACCGTTGGAACGTTCTTCCATCTTCTTCCCAGTAGATGGCAGTAGAAGGACTATCTCCCTCTACCGTGTTGTTCCTTGAGAGGTGAGTGTAAGGCACTGACACATATAGCTCAGAAGGCTTCATTCTTCCCGAACCAAGATGTGAGCTCGAAATCAGTTTTCACATGCCGTTGTTTCTCTGAGTTCAGCGTAAGGCTCTGCTGAGGCTAGCTCGCCTACATTTGAAGGCCTTCCAACTTCATGACAGAAGCCTTCACACTTGGTGTAAAGCCGCTTCGATCCTTAGGAAAGCAGAAGGGAGTCGAAGGACCGCTCCTCCACAGCATTGTTCTTGAAGAATTAATTGCAGAGCTCGTTGCTTATGCTTCCTCCGATTTCCATACACACACCTCTATAGGGGACAACTTGTGAGTTGGTGATAACATTCGACCCACATTTTTCTTTACAATTCAGCCTATGGCATTTTCCTTACGCTTTCACGCAAAGAACTGAAAATGTTTCTAGCTTCCTGAAACAAGATCTGAGTAGGGAGAAACTTTCGACACAACTTCTTTCTCAAGCAGTGGTACCTGACACAGATTTGTGCCTTCACTGCGAACGTTGGAAATTGCTTCCATCTTCATCCCTGTAGGTGGTAGTGGAAAGACTATTTCCCTGCAGCTTTGTTTCTTGAGAGGTGAGTATAAGAACCTTCCCTTAGAGAGCAACACATATATCTCCAAGGGCTTCTATCTTCAAGAACCAAGATGTTCGCACGAAAACCTGTTTGACGAGGCCTTCTTTCTCAGAGTTCAGTGTAAGGCTACCAGGCCTGAAGGGAGCCCACGTCCATTTGAAGCCCCATCCACCTGCATGACACAGGACTTAAAGGAGAGAAGCTCTCTGCACAAGGTGTTTCCCGATGTACAGGAATGCGCGTTCCACCTCTTTCCTTGCACACAAGGTTTAACAAGCTGCTTCCTTCCTTACTAAAAGAGATGGTAGTCGAAGGACGGCAACAAAATAGATTTGTTCTTAGAGTTAAACAAACGTATGCCATCTTCCTTAGGCTTGCTCACATCATCCATTTCCATACATTGTTCTTCATGTCATGACTGTAGGCACATTCGACACGGAGAGTTAAGTCTAGCCCATGTCCCTTGCGCCTTCACCCCCACTACGGAAAACATTTTCATCTCACTGAAACCATAGGACACCTGAGGGAAGCCTACTTCAGAAGAGGTTTCTCCAGCACCGTCACAGGGCCCTTTCAAGATGCCTTCTCCGTTTCATGCTAAAGTTCTTCTCATTCTTACGTGTATGGCTTTCCTAATGGATTTCTTTCTCACAGTGAAAACCTTGACACGTTCCATCTGCTCTCTCTCCTACTCTTGAAAACACTTCTCACAGAACAAGGTTCGAATGGGGACAGACATTCTACAGTAAGTATGTCTGTGGGACAGGCACGGGGCACATTCCTTGCGATTTCACACTTACATGGGTAACGTCTACCATGTTCAGGGAAGATGTTAGTAGAAACACGGTTTCTCTGCAGTGGTGTTTCTTCAGACTGCATAGTACTCCCTTTGTTTAGGATTCAGCCCATACGTTTTGTGACTATGAATTCCTCGCGAACCCAGATGGGAGCTCGAAGTCGCGTTTGAGATGGACTTGCTTCGCAGAGATTCATGTATGCCTTTCCTTTGGCGAAGTCACATACATTTGAAAACCCTTCCCTCTTCGTGACCCATGGTGTTCCTTGAGAAAAGCCCTCCATAAGAAGTTGTTCGGCGACTAAGGTATGTCTCTCTTCCTTCCCCTCCGTACTCTTTCACACTTTGCTTCAAGCCGCTTCGTTCCTTAGCAAAGCAGATGGCAGTCGAAGGACCGCACCGCCACAGCGTTGTTTCTTCGACTTAAGTGTATCACACGTCCCTTATGCTTCCTCCTATTTCCAGACACACACCTCTCTAGGGGACTACTAGTGGGTTGGTTGTCACATTCGACCCACATTTTTCTTCACAATTCAGCGTGTGGCGTTTTCCTGGTGTTTTCAAACAAAGTACTGACAAGGCTTCTATCTTCCCGAAACAAGATCTGAGTTGGGAGAGGCTTTCGATACAAGTTCGTTCTCAAGCAGTGGTATATGGCACAGTATTTGTGCCTTCGCTTTTAACGTCGGGACTTTCCTCCATTTTCTTCCCTGTAGATGGTAGTGGAAAGGCGATTTCTCTACCGTTTTGTTCCTTGAGAGCTGAGTGTTAGACACTTACACCTATATCTCCAAAGGCTTCACGCTTCCCGAACCAAGAGGTTAGCAGGAAATCCTGTTGGACGTGGCCTTGTTTCTCTGAGTTCAGTGGAAGGCGCTGCTGAGGCGAGCTCGCGTACATTTGAAGGCCCTTCCAACTTCATGACACAAGACTTTGGTGCAGAGAAACCCTCCACACAACGTGTTCCTCACCGTAGTGTACCGCGCTTTCCGTCTCTTTCCTTTTACACTACGTTGTAAAAAGGTGCTTCCATCCGTAGGGAAAGAGCTGGTCGTCGAAGGACGGCAAACCTCTAGATTTGTTCTTAGAGTTAACCATGGGTAGGCAATCCTCCTTATGCTTCCTCACATAATACATATCCATACTCATCCTTCCTCATGGAACGGCCGCACTTCCACAGCGGTGTTTTGTAGAAATAAGTGTATAGCACTTTCCTTACGCTTCCTCCGATTTACAGACACACACCTCTATAGGGGACAACTTGTGACTTGGTGGTAACATTCGACCCACATTTTTCTTCACAATTCAGCCTATGGCATTTTCCTTGCGCTTTCACGCGAAGAACTGAAAACACTTCTAGCTTCCTGAAACAAGATCTGAGGAGGGAGAAACTTTCGACACAACTTCTTTCTCAAGCAGTGGTACATGACACAGTATTTGTGCCTTCACTGCGAACGTTGGAAATTGCTTCCATCTTCGTCCCTGTAGGTGGTAGTGGAAAGACTATTTCCCTGCAGCTTTGTTTCTTGAGAGGTGAGTATAAGAACCTTCCCTTAGAGAGCAGCACATATATCTCCAAGGGCTTCTATCTTCAAGAACCAAGATGTTCGCACGAAAACCTGTTTGACGAGGCCTTCTTTCTCAGAGTTCAGTGTAAGGCTACTAGGCCTGAAGGGAGCCCACGTCCATTTGAAGACCCATCCACCTGCATGACACAGGACTTAAAGGAGAGAAACCCTCTGCACAACGTGTTCCCCGCTGTACAGGAAGGCACGTTCCACCTCTTTCCTTGCACACAATGTTTAACAAGCTGCTTCCAACCTTACGAAAAGAGATGGTAGTCGAAGGACGGCAACACTCTAGATTTGTTCTTAGAGTTAAAGAAACGAGTGCCATCTTCCTTAGGCTTGCTCACATCATCCATTTCCATACATCGTTCTTCATGTCACGACTGTAGGCACATTCGCCACGGAGAGTTAAGTCTAGACCATGTCCCTTACGCGTTCACACCCGCTAGGGAAAACACTTTCATCGCACTGAAACCATAGGACAGCTGAGGGAAGCCTACTTCAGAAGAGGTTTCTCCAGCACCGTCACAGGGCCCATTCAAGATGCCTTCACCGTTTCATGCTAAAGTGCTTCTCATCCTTACGTGTATGGCTTTCCTGATGGATTTCCTTCTCACAATGAAAACCTTGACACGTTCCATCTGTTCTCTCTCCTACTCTTGAAAACACTTCCCACGGAACAAGATTCGAATGGGGACAGACATTCTACACTAAGTATGTCTGTGGGACAGGCACGGGGCACATTCCTTGCGATTTCACACTTTACATTGGAAAAGTCTACCATGTTCAGGGTGAGATGTTAGTAGAAACACGGTTTCTCTGCAGTGGTGTTTCTTCAGACTGATTAGTACTCCCTTGGTTTAGGATTCAACACATACGTTCTGTGAGTATGAATTCCTCGCGAACCCAGGTGGGAGCTCGAAGTCGCGTTTGAGATAGACTTGGTTCTCACAGATTTGTGTATGCCTTTCCTCTGCCTAACTCGCATACTTTGGAAGACGCTTCTATCTTCGTGACCCATGCATGGTGTTCGTTGAGAAAAGCCCTCCGTAAGAAGTTGTTCCGCGAGTAAGGTCGATCACGCTTCCCCTCTGCTTTCTTTCACACTTTGCCTCAAGCCGCTTCGTTTCTTAGCAGAGGAGGTGGCAGTCGAAAGACCGCACCTCCACAGCGCTGTTTTGTAGACCCAAGTGTATAGCACATTCCTTACGCTTCCTCTCATTTCCAGACATACACCTCTCTAGGAGACAACGAGTGTTTTGCTTATGCTTCTCTCTACCGAAACAAGATCTGAGTTGGGAGAAGCTTTCGACACGACTTCTTTCTCAAGCAGCGCTATATGGCCCAGTACCTGTGCCTTCGCTGTGACCGTTGGAACGTTCTTCCATCTTCTTCCCAGTAGATGGCAGTAGAAGGACTATCTCCCTCTACCGTGTTGTTCCTTGAGAGGTGAGTGTAAGGCACTGACACATATAGCTCAGAAGGCTTCATTCTTCCCGAACCAAGATGTGAGCTCGAAATCAGTTTTCACATGCCGTTGTTTCTCTGAGTTCAGCGTAAGGCTCTGCTGAGGCTAGCTCGCCTACATTTGAAGGCCTTCCAACTTCATGACAGAAGCCTTCACACTTGGTGTAAAGCCGCTTCGATCCTTAGGAAAGCAGAAGGGAGTCGAAGGACCGCTCCTCCACAGCATTGTTCTTGAAGAATTAATTGCAGAGCTCGTTGCTTATGCTTCCTCCGATTTCCATACACACACCTCTATAGGGGACAACTTGTGAGTTGGTGATAACATTCGACCCACATTTTTCTTTACAATTCAGCCTATGGCATTTTCCTTACGCTTTCACGCAAAGAACTGAAAATGTTTCTAGCTTCCTGAAACAAGATCTGAGTAGGGAGAAACTTTCGACACAACTTCTTTCTCAAGCAGTGGTACCTGACACAGATTTGTGCCTTCACTGCGAACGTTGGAAATTGCTTCCATCTTCATCCCTGTAGGTGGTAGTGGAAAGACTATTTCCCTGCAGCTTTGTTTCTTGAGAGGTGAGTATAAGAACCTTCCCTTAGAGAGCAACACATATATCTCCAAGGGCTTCTATCTTCAAGAACCAAGATGTTCGCACGAAAACCTGTTTGACGAGGCCTTCTTTCTCAGAGTTCAGTGTAAGGCTACCAGGCCTGAAGGGAGCCCACGTCCATTTGAAGCCCCATCCACCTGCATGACACAGGACTTAAAGGAGAGAAGCTCTCTGCACAACGTGTTTCCCGATGTACAGGAATGCGCGTTCCACCTCTTTCCTTGCACACAAGGTTTAACAAGCTGCTTCCTTCCTTACTAAAAGAGATGGTAGTCGAAGGACGGCAACAAAATAGATTTGTTCTTAGAGTTAAACAAACGTATGCCATCTTCCTTAGGCTTGCTCACATCATCCATTTCCATACATTGTTCTTCATGTCATGACTGTAGGCACATTCGACACGGAGAGTTAAGTCTAGCCCATGTCCCTTGCGCCTTCACCCCCACTACGGAAAACATTTTCATCTCACTGAAACCATAGGACACCTGAGGGAAGCCTACTTCAGAAGAGGTTTCTCCAGCACCGTCACAGGGCCCTTTCAAGATGCCTTCTCCGTTTCATGCTAAAGTTCTTCTCATTCTTACGTGTATGGCTTTCCTAATGGATTTCTTTCTCACAGTGAAAACCTTGACACGTTCCATCTGCTCTCTCTCCTACTCTTGAAAACACTTCTCACAGAACAAGGTTCGAATGGGGACAGACATTCTACAGTAAGTATGTCTGTGGGACAGGCACGGGGCACATTCCTTGCGATTTCACACTTACATGGGTAACGTCTACCATGTTCAGGGAAGATGTTAGTAGAAACACGGTTTCTCTGCAGTGGTGTTTCTTCAGACTGCATAGTACTCCCTTTGTTTAGGATTCAGCCCATACGTTTTGTGACTATGAATTCCTCGCGAACCCAGATGGGAGCTCGAAGTCGCGTTTGAGATGGACTTGCTTCGCAGAGATTCATGTATGCCTTTCCTTTGGCGAAGTCACATACATTTGAAAACCCTTCCCTCTTCGTGACCCATGGTGTTCGTTGAGAAAAGCCCTCCATAAGAAGTTGTTCGGCGACTAAGGTATGTCTCTCTTCCTTCCCCTCCGTACTCTTTCACACTTTGCTTCAAGCCGCTTCGTTCCTTAGCAAAGCAGATGGCAGTCGAAGGACCGCACCGCCACAGCGTTGTTTCTTCGACTTAAGTGTATCACACGTCCCTTATGCTTCCTCCTATTTCCAGACACACACCTCTCTAGGGGACTACTAGTGGGTTGGTTGTCACATTCGACCCACATTTTTCTTCACAATTCAGCGTGTGGCGTTTTCCTGGTGTTTTCAAACAAAGTACTGACAAGGCTTCTATCTTCCCGAAACAAGATCTGAGTTGGGAGAGGCTTTCGATACAAGTTCGTTCTCAAGCAGTGGTATATGGCACAGTATTTGTGCCTTCGCTTTTAACGTCGGGACTTTCCTCCATTTTCTTCCCTGTAGATGGTAGTGGAAAGGCGATTTCTCTACCGTTTTGTTCCTTGAGAGCTGAGTGTTAGACACTTACACCTATATCTCCAAAGGCTTCACGCTTCCCGAACCAAGAGGTTAGCAGGAAATCCTGTTGGACGTGGCCTTGTTTCTCTGAGTTCAGTGGAAGGCGCTGCTGAGGCGAGCTCGCGTACATTTGAAGGCCCTTCCAACTTCATGACACAAGACTTTGGTGCAGAGAAACCCTCCACACAACGTGTTCCTCACCGTAGTGTACCGCGCTTTCCGTCTCTTTCCTTTTACACTACGTTGTAAAAAGGTGCTTCCATCCGTAGGGAAAGAGCTGGTCGTCGAAGGACGGCAAACCTCTAGATTTGTTCTTAGAGTTAACCATGGGTAGGCAATCCTCCTTATGCTTCCTCACATAATACATATCCATACTCATCCTTCCTCATGGAACGGCCGCACTTCCACAGCGGTGTTTTGTAGAAATAAGTGTATAGCACTTTCCTTACGCTTCCTCCGATTTACAGACACACACCTCTATAGGGGACAACTTGTGACTTGGTGGTAACATTCGACCCACATTTTTCTTCACAATTCAGCCTATGGCATTTTCCTTGCGCTTTCACGCGAAGAACTGAAAACACTTCTAGCTTCCTGAAACAAGATCTGAGGAGGGAGAAACTTTCGACACAACTTCTTTCTCAAGCAGTGGTACATGACACAGTATTTGTGCCTTCACTGCGAACGTTGGAAATTGCTTCCATCTTCGTCCCTGTAGGTGGTAGTGGAAAGACTATTTCCCTGCAGCTTTGTTTCTTGAGAGGTGAGTATAAGAACCTTCCCTTAGAGAGCAGCACATATATCTCCAAGGGCTTCTATCTTCAAGAACCAAGATGTTCGCACGAAAACCTGTTTGACGAGGCCTTCTTTCTCAGAGTTCAGTGTAAGGCTACTAGGCCTGAAGGGAGCCCACGTCCATTTGAAGACCCATCCACCTGCATGACACAGGACTTAAAGGAGAGAAACCCTCTGCACAACGTGTTCCCCGCTGTACAGGAAGGCACGTTCCACCTCTTTCCTTGCACACAATGTTTAACAAGCTGCTTCCAACCTTACGAAAAGAGATGGTAGTCGAAGGACGGCAACACTCTAGATTTGTTCTTAGAGTTAAAGAAACGAGTGCCATCTTCCTTAGGCTTGCTCACATCCTCCATTTCCATACATCGTTCTTCATGTCACGACTGTAGGCACATTCGCCACGGAGAGTTAAGTCTAGACCATGTCCCTTACGCGTTCACACCCGCTAGGGAAAACACTTTCATCGCACTGAAACCATAGGACAGCTGAGGGAAGCCTACTTCAGAAGAGGTTTCTCCAGCACCGTCACAGGGCCCATTCAAGATGCCTTCACCGTTTCATGCTAAAGTGCTTCTCATCCTTACGTGTATGGCTTTCCTGATGGATTTCCTTCTCACAATGAAAACCTTGACACGTTCCATCTGTTCTCTCTCCTACTCTTGAAAACACTTCCCACGGAACAAGATTCGAATGGGGACAGACATTCTACACTAAGTATGTCTGTGGGACAGGCACGGGGCACATTCCTTGCGATTTCACACTTTACATTGGAAAAGTCTACCATGTTCAGGGTGAGATGTTAGTAGAAACACGGTTTCTCTGCAGTGGTGTTTCTTCAGACTGATTAGTACTCCCTTGGTTTAGGATTCAACACATACGTTCTGTGAGTATGAATTCCTCGCGAACCCAGGTGGGAGCTCGAAGTCGCGTTTGAGATAGACTTGGTTCTCACAGATTTGTGTATGCCTTTCCTCTGCCTAACTCGCATACTTTGGAAGACGCTTCTATCTTCGTGACCCATGCATGGTGTTCGTTGAGAAAAGCCCTCCGTAAGAAGTTGTTCCGCGAGTAAGGTCGATCACGCTTCCCCTCTGCTTTCTTTCACACTTTGCCTCAAGCCGCTTCGTTTCTTAGCAGAGGAGGTGGCAGTCGAAAGACCGCACCTCCACAGCGCTGTTTTGTAGACCCAAGTGTATAGCACATTCCTTACGCTTCCTCTCATTTCCAGACATACACCTCTCTAGGAGACAACGAGTGTTTTGCTTATGCTTCTCTCTACCGAAACAAGATCTGAGTTGGGAGAAGCTTTCGACACGACTTCTTTCTCAAGCAGCGCTATATGGCCCAGTACCTGTGCCTTCGCTGTGACCGTTGGAACGTTCTTCCATCTTCTTCCCAGTAGATGGCAGTAGAAGGACTATCTCCCTCTACCGTGTTGTTCCTTGAGAGGTGAGTGTAAGGCACTGACACATATAGCTCAGAAGGCTTCATTCTTCCCGAACCAAGATGTGAGCTCGAAATCAGTTTTCACATGCCGTTGTTTCTCTGAGTTCAGCGTAAGGCTCTGCTGAGGCTAGCTCGCCTACATTTGAAGGCCTTCCAACTTCATGACAGAAGCCTTCACACTTGGTGTAAAGCCGCTTCGATCCTTAGGAAAGCAGAAGGGAGTCGAAGGACCGCTCCTCCACAGCATTGTTCTTGAAGAATTAATTGCAGAGCTCGTTGCTTATGCTTCCTCCGATTTCCATACACACACCTCTATAGGGGACAACTTGTGAGTTGGTGATAACATTCGACCCACATTTTTCTTTACAATTCAGCCTATGGCATTTTCCTTACGCTTTCACGCAAAGAACTGAAAATGTTTCTAGCTTCCTGAAACAAGATCTGAGTAGGGAGAAACTTTCGACACAACTTCTTTCTCAAGCAGTGGTACCTGACACAGATTTGTGCCTTCACTGCGAACGTTGGAAATTGCTTCCATCTTCATCCCTGTAGGTGGTAGTGGAAAGACTATTTCCCTGCAGCTTTGTTTCTTGAGAGGTGAGTATAAGAACCTTCCCTTAGAGAGCAACACATATATCTCCAAGGGCTTCTATCTTCAAGAACCAAGATGTTCGCACGAAAACCTGTTTGACGAGGCCTTCTTTCTCAGAGTTCAGTGTAAGGCTACCAGGCCTGAAGGGAGCCCACGTCCATTTGAAGCCCCATCCACCTGCATGACACAGGACTTAAAGGAGAGAAGCTCTCTGCACAACGTGTTTCCCGATGTACAGGAATGCGCGTTCCACCTCTTTCCTTGCACACAAGGTTTAACAAGCTGCTTCCTTCCTTACTAAAAGAGATGGTAGTCGAAGGACGGCAACAAAATAGATTTGTTCTTAGAGTTAAACAAACGTATGCCATCTTCCTTAGGCTTGCTCACATCATCCATTTCCATACATTGTTCTTCATGTCATGACTGTAGGCACATTCGACACGGAGAGTTAAGTCTAGCCCATGTCCCTTGCGCCTTCACCCCCACTACGGAAAACATTTTCATCTCACTGAAACCATAGGACACCTGAGGGAAGCCTACTTCAGAAGAGGTTTCTCCAGCACCGTCACAGGGCCCTTTCAAGATGCCTTCTCCGTTTCATGCTAAAGTTCTTCTCATTCTTACGTGTATGGCTTTCCTAATGGATTTCTTTCTCACAGTGAAAACCTTGACACGTTCCATCTGCTCTCTCTCCTACTCTTGAAAACACTTCTCACAGAACAAGGTTCGAATGGGGACAGACATTCTACAGTAAGTATGTCTGTGGGACAGGCACGGGGCACATTCCTTGCGATTTCACACTTACATGGGTAACGTCTACCATGTTCAGGGAAGATGTTAGTAGAAACACGGTTTCTCTGCAGTGGTGTTTCTTCAGACTGCATAGTACTCCCTTTGTTTAGGATTCAGCCCATACGTTTTGTGACTATGAATTCCTCGCGAACCCAGATGGGAGCTCGAAGTCGCGTTTGAGATGGACTTGCTTCGCAGAGATTCATGTATGCCTTTCCTTTGGCGAAGTCACATACATTTGAAAACCCTTCCCTCTTCGTGACCCATGGTGTTCGTTGAGAAAAGCCCTCCATAAGAAGTTGTTCGGCGACTAAGGTATGTCTCTCTTCCTTCCCCTCCGTACTCTTTCACACTTTGCTTCAAGCCGCTTCGTTCCTTAGCAAAGCAGATGGCAGTCGAAGGACCGCACCGCCACAGCGTTGTTTCTTCGACTTAAGTGTATCACACGTCCCTTATGCTTCCTCCTATTTCCAGACACACACCTCTCTAGGGGACTACTAGTGGGTTGGTTGTCACATTCGACCCACATTTTTCTTCACAATTCAGCGTGTGGCGTTTTCCTGGTGTTTTCAAACAAAGTACTGACAAGGCTTCTATCTTCCCGAAACAAGATCTGAGTTGGGAGAGGCTTTCGATACAAGTTCGTTCTCAAGCAGTGGTATATGGCACAGTATTTGTGCCTTCGCTTTTAACGTCGGGACTTTCCTCCATTTTCTTCCCTGTAGATGGTAGTGGAAAGGCGATTTCTCTACCGTTTTGTTCCTTGAGAGCTGAGTGTTAGACACTTACACCTATATCTCCAAAGGCTTCACGCTTCCCGAACCAAGAGGTTAGCAGGAAATCCTGTTGGACGTGGCCTTGTTTCTCTGAGTTCAGTGGAAGGCGCTGCTGAGGCGAGCTCGCGTACATTTGAAGGCCCTTCCAACTTCATGACACAAGACTTTCGTGCAGAGAAACCCTCCACACAACGTGTTCCTCACCGTAGTGTACCGCGCTTTCCGTCTCTTTCCTTTTACACTACGTTGTAAAAAGGTGCTTCCATCCGTAGGGAAAGAGCTGGTCGTCGAAGGACGGCAAACCTCTAGATTTGTTCTTAGAGTTAACCATGGGTAGGCAATCCTCCTTATGCTTCCTCACATAATACATATCCATACTCATCCTTCCTCATGGAACGGCCGCACTTCCACAGCGGTGTTTTGTAGAAATAAGTGTATAGCACTTTCCTTACGCTTCCTCCGATTTACAGACACACACCTCTATAGGGGACAACTTGTGACTTGGTGGTAACATTCGACCCACATTTTTCTTCACAATTCAGCCTATGGCATTTTCCTTGCGCTTTCACGCGAAGAACTGAAAACACTTCTAGCTTCCTGAAACAAGATCTGAGGAGGGAGAAACTTTCGACACAACTTCTTTCTCAAGCAGTGGTACATGACACAGTATTTGTGCCTTCACTGCGAACGTTGGAAATTGCTTCCATCTTCGTCCCTGTAGGTGGTAGTGGAAAGACTATTTCCCTGCAGCTTTGTTTCTTGAGAGGTGAGTATAAGAACCTTCCCTTAGAGAGCAGCACATATATCTCCAAGGGCTTCTATCTTCAAGAACCAAGATGTTCGCACGAAAACCTGTTTGACGAGGCCTTCTTTCTCAGAGTTCAGTGTAAGGCTACTAGGCCTGAAGGGAGCCCACGTCCATTTGAAGACCCATCCACCTGCATGACACAGGACTTAAAGGAGAGAAACCCTCTGCACAACGTGTTCCCCGCTGTACAGGAAGGCACGTTCCACCTCTTTCCTTGCACACAATGTTTAACAAGCTGCTTCCAACCTTACGAAAAGAGATGGTAGTCGAAGGACGGCAACACTCTAGATTTGTTCTTAGAGTTAAAGAAACGAGTGCCATCTTCCTTAGGCTTGCTCACATCCTCCATTTCCATACATCGTTCTTCATGTCACGACTGTAGGCACATTCGCCACGGAGAGTTAAGTCTAGACCATGTCCCTTACGCGTTCACACCCGCTAGGGAAAACACTTTCATCGCACTGAAACCATAGGACAGCTGAGGGAAGCCTACTTCAGAAGAGGTTTCTCCAGCACCGTCACAGGGCCCATTCAAGATGCCTTCACCGTTTCATGCTAAAGTGCTTCTCATCCTTACGTGTATGGCTTTCCTGATGGATTTCCTTCTCACAATGAAAACCTTGACACGTTCCATCTGTTCTCTCTCCTACTCTTGAAAACACTTCCCACGGAACAAGATTCGAATGGGGACAGACATTCTACACTAAGTATGTCTGTGGGACAGGCACGGGGCACATTCCTTGCGATTTCACACTTTACATTGGAAAAGTCTACCATGTTCAGGGTGAGATGTTAGTAGAAACACGGTTTCTCTGCAGTGGTGTTTCTTCAGACTGATTAGTACTCCCTTGGTTTAGGATTCAACACATACGTTCTGTGAGTATGAATTCCTCGCGAACCCAGGTGGGAGCTCGAAGTCGCGTTTGAGATAGACTTGGTTCTCACAGATTTGTGTATGCCTTTCCTCTGCCTAACTCGCATACTTTGGAAGACGCTTCTATCTTCGTGACCCATGCATGGTGTTCGTTGAGAAAAGCCCTCCGTAAGAAGTTGTTCCGCGAGTAAGGTCGATCACGCTTCCCCTCTGCTTTCTTTCACACTTTGCCTCAAGCCGCTTCGTTTCTTAGCAGAGGAGGTGGCAGTCGAAAGACCGCACCTCCACAGCGCTGTTTTGTAGACCCAAGTGTATAGCACATTCCTTACGCTTCCTCTCATTTCCAGACATACACCTCTCTAGGAGACAACGAGTGTTTTGCTTATGCTTCTCTCTACCGAAACAAGATCTGAGTTGGGAGAAGCTTTCGACACGACTTCTTTCTCAAGCAGCGCTATATGGCCCAGTACCTGTGCCTTCGCTGTGACCGTTGGAACGTTCTTCCATCTTCTTCCCAGTAGATGGCAGTAGAAGGACTATCTCCCTCTACCGTGTTGTTCCTTGAGAGGTGAGTGTAAGGCACTGACACATATAGCTCAGAAGGCTTCATTCTTCCCGAACCAAGATGTGAGCTCGAAATCAGTTTTCACATGCCGTTGTTTCTCTGAGTTCAGCGTAAGGCTCTGCTGAGGCTAGCTCGCCTACATTTGAAGGCCTTCCAACTTCATGACAGAAGCCTTCACACTTGGTGTAAAGCCGCTTCGATCCTTAGGAAAGCAGAAGGGAGTCGAAGGACCGCTCCTCCACAGCATTGTTCTTGAAGAATTAATTGCAGAGCTCGTTGCTTATGCTTCCTCCGATTTCCATACACACACCTCTATAGGGGACAACTTGTGAGTTGGTGATAACATTCGACCCACATTTTTCTTTACAATTCAGCCTATGGCATTTTCCTTACGCTTTCACGCAAAGAACTGAAAATGTTTCTAGCTTCCTGAAACAAGATCTGAGTAGGGAGAAACTTTCGACACAACTTCTTTCTCAAGCAGTGGTACCTGACACAGATTTGTGCCTTCACTGCGAACGTTGGAAATTGCTTCCATCTTCATCCCTGTAGGTGGTAGTGGAAAGACTATTTCCCTGCAGCTTTGTTTCTTGAGAGGTGAGTATAAGAACCTTCCCTTAGAGAGCAACACATATATCTCCAAGGGCTTCTATCTTCAAGAACCAAGATGTTCGCACGAAAACCTGTTTGACGAGGCCTTCTTTCTCAGAGTTCAGTGTAAGGCTACCAGGCCTGAAGGGAGCCCACGTCCATTTGAAGCCCCATCCACCTGCATGACACAGGACTTAAAGGAGAGAAGCTCTCTGCACAACGTGTTTCCCGATGTACAGGAATGCGCGTTCCACCTCTTTCCTTGCACACAAGGTTTAACAAGCTGCTTCCTTCCTTACTAAAAGAGATGGTAGTCGAAGGACGGCAACAAAATAGATTTGTTCTTAGAGTTAAACAAACGTATGCCATCTTCCTTAGGCTTGCTCACATCATCCATTTCCATACATTGTTCTTCATGTCATGACTGTAGGCACATTCGACACGGAGAGTTAAGTCTAGCCCATGTCCCTTGCGCCTTCACCCCCACTACGGAAAACATTTTCATCTCACTGAAACCATAGGACACCTGAGGGAAGCCTACTTCAGAAGAGGTTTCTCCAGCACCGTCACAGGGCCCTTTCAAGATGCCTTCTCCGTTTCATGCTAAAGTTCTTCTCATTCTTACGTGTATGGCTTTCCTAATGGATTTCTTTCTCACAGTGAAAACCTTGACACGTTCCATCTGCTCTCTCTCCTACTCTTGAAAACACTTCTCACAGAACAAGGTTCGAATGGGGACAGACATTCTACAGTAAGTATGTCTGTGGGACAGGCACGGGGCACATTCCTTGCGATTTCACACTTACATGGGTAACGTCTACCATGTTCAGGGAAGATGTTAGTAGAAACACGGTTTCTCTGCAGTGGTGTTTCTTCAGACTGCATAGTACTCCCTTTGTTTAGGATTCAGCCCATACGTTTTGTGACTATGAATTCCTCGCGAACCCAGATGGGAGCTCGAAGTCGCGTTTGAGATGGACTTGCTTCGCAGAGATTCATGTATGCCTTTCCTTTGGCGAAGTCACATACATTTGAAAACCCTTCCCTCTTCGTGACCCATGGTGTTCGTTGAGAAAAGCCCTCCATAAGAAGTTGTTCGGCGACTAAGGTATGTCTCTCTTCCTTCCCCTCCGTACTCTTTCACACTTTGCTTCAAGCCGCTTCGTTCCTTAGCAAAGCAGATGGCAGTCGAAGGACCGCACCGCCACAGCGTTGTTTCTTCGACTTAAGTGTATCACACGTCCCTTATGCTTCCTCCTATTTCCAGACACACACCTCTCTAGGGGACTACTAGTGGGTTGGTTGTCACATTCGACCCACATTTTTCTTCACAATTCAGCGTGTGGCGTTTTCCTGGTGTTTTCAAACAAAGTACTGACAAGGCTTCTATCTTCCCGAAACAAGATCTGAGTTGGGAGAGGCTTTCGATACAAGTTCGTTCTCAAGCAGTGGTATATGGCACAGTATTTGTGCCTTCGCTTTTAACGTCGGGACTTTCCTCCATTTTCTTCCCTGTAGATGGTAGTGGAAAGGCGATTTCTCTACCGTTTTGTTCCTTGAGAGCTGAGTGTTAGACACTTACACCTATATCTCCAAAGGCTTCACGCTTCCCGAACCAAGAGGTTAGCAGGAAATCCTGTTGGACGTGGCCTTGTTTCTCTGAGTTCAGTGGAAGGCGCTGCTGAGGCGAGCTCGCGTACATTTGAAGGCCCTTCCAACTTCATGACACAAGACTTTCGTGCAGAGAAACCCTCCACACAACGTGTTCCTCACCGTAGTGTACCGCGCTTTCCGTCTCTTTCCTTTTACACTACGTTGTAAAAAGGTGCTTCCATCCGTAGGGAAAGAGCTGGTCGTCGAAGGACGGCAAACCTCTAGATTTGTTCTTAGAGTTAACCATGGGTAGGCAATCCTCCTTATGCTTCCTCACATAATACATATCCATACTCATCCTTCCTCATGGAACGGCCGCACTTCCACAGCGGTGTTTTGTAGAAATAAGTGTATAGCACTTTCCTTACGCTTCCTCCGATTTACAGACACACACCTCTATAGGGGACAACTTGTGACTTGGTGGTAACATTCGACCCACATTTTTCTTCACAATTCAGCCTATGGCATTTTCCTTGCGCTTTCACGCGAAGAACTGAAAACACTTCTAGCTTCCTGAAACAAGATCTGAGGAGGGAGAAACTTTCGACACAACTTCTTTCTCAAGCAGTGGTACATGACACAGTATTTGTGCCTTCACTGCGAACGTTGGAAATTGCTTCCATCTTCGTCCCTGTAGGTGGTAGTGGAAAGACTATTTCCCTGCAGCTTTGTTTCTTGAGAGGTGAGTATAAGAACCTTCCCTTAGAGAGCAGCACATATATCTCCAAGGGCTTCTATCTTCAAGAACCAAGATGTTCGCACGAAAACCTGTTTGACGAGGCCTTCTTTCTCAGAGTTCAGTGTAAGGCTACTAGGCCTGAAGGGAGCCCACGTCCATTTGAAGACCCATCCACCTGCATGACACAGGACTTAAAGGAGAGAAACCCTCTGCACAACGTGTTCCCCGCTGTACAGGAAGGCACGTTCCACCTCTTTCCTTGCACACAATGTTTAACAAGCTGCTTCCAACCTTACGAAAAGAGATGGTAGTCGAAGGACGGCAACACTCTAGATTTGTTCTTAGAGTTAAAGAAACGAGTGCCATCTTCCTTAGGCTTGCTCACATCCTCCATTTCCATACATCGTTCTTCATGTCACGACTGTAGGCACATTCGCCACGGAGAGTTAAGTCTAGACCATGTCCCTTACGCGTTCACACCCGCTAGGGAAAACACTTTCATCGCACTGAAACCATAGGACAGCTGAGGGAAGCCTACTTCAGAAGAGGTTTCTCCAGCACCGTCACAGGGCCCATTCAAGATGCCTTCACCGTTTCATGCTAAAGTGCTTCTCATCCTTACGTGTATGGCTTTCCTGATGGATTTCCTTCTCACAATGAAAACCTTGACACGTTCCATCTGTTCTCTCTCCTACTCTTGAAAACACTTCCCACGGAACAAGATTCGAATGGGGACAGACATTCTACACTAAGTATGTCTGTGGGACAGGCACGGGGCACATTCCTTGCGATTTCACACTTTACATTGGAAAAGTCTACCATGTTCAGGGTGAGATGTTAGTAGAAACACGGTTTCTCTGCAGTGGTGTTTCTTCAGACTGATTAGTACTCCCTTGGTTTAGGATTCAACACATACGTTCTGTGAGTATGAATTCCTCGCGAACCCAGGTGGGAGCTCGAAGTCGCGTTTGAGATAGACTTGGTTCTCACAGATTTGTGTATGCCTTTCCTCTGCCTAACTCGCATACTTTGGAAGACGCTTCTATCTTCGTGACCCATGCATGGTGTTCGTTGAGAAAAGCCCTCCGTAAGAAGTTGTTCCGCGAGTAAGGTCGATCACGCTTCCCCTCTGCTTTCTTTCACACTTTGCCTCAAGCCGCTTCGTTTCTTAGCAGAGGAGGTGGCAGTCGAAAGACCGCACCTCCACAGCGCTGTTTTGTAGACCCAAGTGTATAGCACATTCCTTACGCTTCCTCTCATTTCCAGACATACACCTCTCTAGGAGACAACGAGTGTTTTGCTTATGCTTCTCTCTACCGAAACAAGATCTGAGTTGGGAGAAGCTTTCGACACGACTTCTTTCTCAAGCAGCGCTATATGGCCCAGTACCTGTGCCTTCGCTGTGACCGTTGGAACGTTCTTCCATCTTCTTCCCAGTAGATGGCAGTAGAAGGACTATCTCCCTCTACCGTGTTGTTCCTTGAGAGGTGAGTGTAAGGCACTGACACATATAGCTCAGAAGGC